>NC_082643.1:14454230-14757653 GCF_028023285.1 Balaenoptera ricei
TACACGTAAAATAGCAGACAGAGTCTAACAGAAGCTTGTTCTACTTGGGTGGTGCGCAAACCCAAACCAGGGGAAATAAATGGAACACTCCAGGAAGAGAAGAGAGTTGTCCTTTGAACCTAGATGTGACTGCAGATCTCAGACAGTCCATAGGAAACAGTACCTAAATCAAGAAGTAGAGTCAGGGATGGGAAGGGTGGACTGAATTTCACAATGATGATAGGAGAAACAATCAAGGAAGCTCCAAAAGTTGATATCTAAATAGAGATACAGGTAATGAGTTACCTAGGGACTCGATTCTGAATTCAGCCAAAGACCTTCTTTATCTTCAGAGCATTTTCATTAAACTGACTATACAGCAATGGCTTTTTCTCTATGATGTCTAGATACTAAATGTCTTCTAGTAATTGGATGTGAGAGAAAAAATAATTTGTTCTCCATGGATTAAAATGGTAAGTCCAAGACCAATGTATGAAAACCACATGGAGATAATTTCAATTTTGTATAAAGAAGATTCTTTTAAGTTTTCCTCCCCTCTCCTTTCTGTTCTCCCTTTCCAGAATTTCATGGAGATGTTAGACCTCCTAAACTGGTTCATTCTCAATTTTCCTTATCTTTATTCTCTTATTTTTCATTTTTTTCCTATTGTGCTTTTTGGGGGATTTACTTAGTTTTCATCATTTTATTGATTTCTTTGTATCAGACATTAATTTCCAAGAACTTTTTGTCTCCGTACATTCCTTTTAGATTGTATAGAATATCTTCTCTTTTCTCTGAGGATTTTATATTTTTGAAGTTGTTTTCTTGCTATACCATCTTGACATCTCCAGAGGTGTTTGGTTTTAGGTCTGTTTTATATTAGAGACTTTTCTCAAATATGGGTTAACTTTTGACTTGCCATTGCTATTTAAAAGGGCAAAGAAGTAAAAGCTAACTGGAATCTCAGTGTGCGTAGGAGGGGCTTGCCCACAGATTGGGCTAGGCAAATTCATTGAGGGATCCCCATCTGTTCAGTATCTGTTAGACATTTTTCTTAGACTGGTCAGCTTCCCCAGAGAGAATTCCTCCCATTTCCTGTGTGAGGGATATTAGCCTGGTTGCCATTGATTGTAGAGCAGGGGAAAGGGCTGTTGGTACCACCATCTAGTTTCTAGACTTCCACTGAATGCCATGTTTACTATAGCGTTGTGTCCGAGACATGCCTGGTGTCCTAGAATCCTCTGGTCCATCCTCTTGAAAGTAATCTCCATGCTTCTTCCAGGGAGAGAGAGGGAACTTGTGGTCATACTGCTTCTTCATATTCTTCCAGGCAACCCTGTATCAGCTCAGCTCTTGAAGTTATCTTTTGCAACCAATTCCTGACCCTTTGGAGGATCTCTGGAGTGATTTGGCTGGCCTTTTTCTCCTCCAGGCTTATATTTGAGCATCACTGGCCTTAATGGTAAGTCACCTTACCATTCTTTGACCGGCTTTCTAGCTTCCAGAATTTTGTGCTATCATATTCAAGGTTGATTTCTTTGTCCTTGGGGGGGTGGTGGCTTTTTTTTAAGTACGTTAATGTTATTAAAGGAGAGATTAAACACATGTGTACAGTCTACCAGGTTTGACCAGGAAGAAAATTTTAATAGAAATATCCAATGATATTCTAGATTATAGCAGAGGGGATGGTCATAGCGAGTTTCAAACACCAGAGAGCATCCCTAAATTGGACAGGAGATGATACCAGACACAATTTGTAATAGAAACTGCTTTTCAATACCTATTCTTTGCTTTTTTTTCCTCAAAGTAATAAAACCCTGGATTTTTAGCTGGGCAAATGGTTGTCCACAATAAAGTCAATGTATCCCAGCTTCTTTTGCAGCAATGAATGATCACGTGACTAATTTCTTGCCAAACAGATATAACTGATGTGATGTGTGCAACTTTCTGGTCAGGCTGTTAAAAGGAAGAGGTGTGTTCTCTTCCCTCTTCTGCACTTTCTGTGAGTTGGAATATGGAAGGAGGGTGAACTATTCATACTGTGTCAATAAGAACCCACTATGGGTGCAGATGAACAGAAATGAAAGAGCCTCATCGTTGACAACTTCATGGGGCAGAACTGCTATACTAACTTGGGCTTTTATGCAAAAGAAATAAATTTTTATCCTCTTTAAGCCATTTTTGTGTTGGGTGTATGTTAAAGCATTTTATACTGTAGCTTAACCATCACGAACTTTAAGATCCCTTTCAATTCTAAGAATATGTGAAAACGTTAAGAAAATGCAGTAATTCCATTTTTAATAACATAATGAAAAGTTAAGGTAGAATAGGGTATAAAGAATACAAAGAACTTATATCTAAAAACTAAAAGGCAGAATTTGTTATATGTAATACCTCCACAACTTGCTATTCATTTTCACTTATTTAATGGATAAATTTAATATTCACCTATTTTATGTCCACAGAAGCTCAGGTACAAATTCTGATATCAGAAGAAATGCTTGGATCTTAAAGGTAAAGTTTCAGAAGAACAGGAAATAAGATATTCCATCCCATCGGAGAAGAGTTCTCTGATAAGAAAAAGAGTAATTACAGGGGCAATGACTTCAGAGAAACTCATGCTTCCAAAAGTCAAGCGGCAATATTTATTGTGAATACGTCAATTATCATGGTATTATTTTTGTTGGCATTATCTAGTGCAAATAACTTGGGCTATAGTATTAGATGGACCTGTGTTTGAAAATCAGCTGTACCTTGCTAGGGCTGTGAACCTGGAAAAAATACCTAAACTCTGTGTGCTTCAGTTAATCCAACTATAAAATAGAAACAATAATACATCCCGTGTTGACGTGCTAGAGAAATTAAATGAACTAGGGTCTGCAGACTAGCCAGTTCTGATAGCCTACAAATGCTATATAGTTGTTTTCTTCAGCTTCATCTTTATCTGAAATTTTAATAATCTAGCATAAAAATATAAATTTTAGACACTTAAGATTTAGTTAGTATTTCCAGGGAACATGGCAAGCATCTAGAGGATGACTTACAACTTAACTGAAAACCACACACTTTTGTTTGTTTAATAATATTTCTAATTCTTCGTCACTGTCCTGAGTGCTAAGTAGCATGTTTTCATTGTGTTACCTGCCCAGTTTGTAAATTTGCTCTTTCCTCTGATCAGACAGACCCCAGTTTTGTTCACGTATCCACCCCTCTCTCATATGGTCACAAAGCCTCATGAAAACTGCTTCCATCCCCTACTTCAGAGGTGGATTAGATGATTCTAAGGTTCCTCCCACTCCCTTTGCCAATGATTGGTTCAGAAATGGACACGTGACCCAATCTGAGCCAATGAAACACGAGAGGTTTGCTGAGGTCACCTGGAAAGTTTTTCCTCATTCTTCTAGGAACACTTAAGGAAGCAGTGCTTTCTCCTCTAGCTTCTCAAAATTGCTTCTCAACGCTGCGAGGCTGGAATTGCAGCAAACGTATTGCTACCAGCTTCATGATTTAGCCAACACACTGAGGAGGAAAAATGGATAAAGCCATCCTTTGAAACCTGGCCTACTTCTGGAGTTTCAGTTATGTGGTACAGTTCATTTCCTTGTTATTTAAGCCATTTGAGTTTTGTTTTCTGTTACAGCAGCTTATCTGATCTATCATCCAAATATTATTGATATCTGAGCAAGCCCAGTCTATTCCAATGGTCAAAAGTTTGACTTCAGTATTTCCTCCATTTCAGCTCTTCTGATAAAGCTTCATGTTATGTTATTTTTACATGCTCCCTCTGTCAGGTTTGTGTTTTCACCTCAATAGGAAATTTTCTGGGTCACATAGCATTTATTTAACTTGCCTGAACTGCTGCTTCTCAGTGTAAAGCTACATGAGATTTAAAAACCTTTCTATTTTCCTTTCCCTGAGGAAAGACAAAAGGTTCTGGAAACATTTTCTCTACATACATTTCCATGAACTACATTTGTGCTACTTACTTGACTTGATTTCAGGCCAATCAGATTGTTCTATTCTGTGGTCTTCATACTTTATGTCCAAATATGCAAATATGTAACGAATAATTTCTGCTCTCCCCCTCATATTAAAATAAGTGAGTTTGTAGTTTGGCATGGTGTGATTCTGGAAGGAGAAAAATAGAGGAATTATTTTAACAGCCCTCTAGAGATGTTTCAACATTTTTCTTGGAGGACTTTTCGAAAACTTTATGGCATCTTCTGAGATAATCAGAGATATTAGAAGATATTTCAAAACCAGAATTATAAATCACTACTCCAATAACATATGGAGAAAACTTGATAGAAATAAAATCTTGACTCTCTTTAAGAACTACATGGAATATTCCAGTGAAATAATCAAATTCAGGTTTTATTTGTAAAAAGACATCGGAGTAATAGGGTATCTATATACCAAACTTCAGAGAATGGAGTCAAAAACTTTGCATTTTAAGAATTTTTTTGTCCTGCCTTTAGACACATAATGAATGGTGTCGACATTTGGTTTGTTGTTTGCTTTGGTGACACAGCTGAGTTTGTGAGGACAGCTGGGTAAGGATTGCAAGAGCAGGGTACACGCACAAGGCATGTAAAACCAGCCATGTCAACCTGTCATCTCCTCTCTTCCCTCCCCTGTTGCTTTTCCCTCAGGGAATCAAAAAGGCTTGAGGAAATATTTCTCTCTTCTTTTACTGCGTCCATGCTGCTGGGTTTTATTGGGTTGCTTACACATACAAACATACCCCATCTTGGGGACCTCTGCTGGGATGGGACAATGGTGGGCATACTTCTTTATTCTCTCTATAGAGGAGCGAGGAAGAAAGAAAGCAAACATTTCTTACATTTTAGAAAGTTTGCTAAAACTGGCTATATTGGTTAGATGGAGGTCATTATAATTTTGTGAGTTTGAGATTTGTACTCTTTCATTTCCATTGTTTATAAGCTTCACAGTTAATGATTTTAAGCACTAATAGTAGAATGTATTGTAATCTTATAACGATTAGGCAACTGAGAAAGAAACATTTTCATTTGAAGTTCAGTTCTTCCATTTAGGTTCTGTGTATCTTTGGGCTAGTCAACAAAATCTCTCTGAATTTCAAAGTCCACTTTTGATAAATAGAGATTAATATGGATTTGGGGTTTTAATGAGGTAACACATGTGAAGCATTTAGCACAATGCTAAACACTTAATTATTAGCTGTTAATAACTTTGAATTCATTCTATAGTCAAGAATAAACACCACAATTACATCACACTAAAAATTAATAATTATAGTAATTCAATAAAAATCATAAATAACATTTATTTAAAGAGGTGAGATTAAATACTTTATTCTCTACTAAGGAAGTCTTTCTGAGATATTAACGGAATATTAGATTAAAAGTTGAGCTCAGGGCTTCCCTGGTGGCGCAGTGGATAAGAATCCGCTCGCCAGTGCAGGGGACACGGGTTCGAGCCCTGGTCTGGGAAGATCCCACGTGCCGCAAAGCAACTAAGCCCGTGCGCCACAACTACTGAGCCTGCGCTCTAGAGTCTGTGAGCCACAACTACTGAGCCTGCGTGCTGCAACCACTGAAGCCCGTGCACGTAGAGCCCGTGCTCTGCAACAAGAGAAGCCACCGCGATTAGAAGGCCACGCACCGCAACAAAGAGTAGCCCCCACTCGCTGCAACTAAAGCCCGCACGCAGCAATAAGTAAATAAAATAAATAAATTTCTTTAAAAAAAAAAAAGTTGAGCTCAAGTCGCAAAACAAAATCCCATCTGAAGTCACATCACATAAAAGATCAAACACGAATCATAAAAATCTAGATTGCTAAGCTCGTATCTCAAGTACATGTGTATCTCAAGTGTCTGTGGAAAGGACGACCAGAAATAACCGATTGCCTATCTAGACCCCCTCAGTATCCAGGAAATGATGGCGACGGTGATTCCTAGCGAATCCGTTTCTCTGGGCCCGGGTTTTCCGTGTGTAGATATTGTGGAGCGGGTGCTCCTCGTTAGAGACAGTCACCCTAACATTCCACGTCCTGTCCACTTCCATTAGCTAGTCTTGTCACCGCCCAAGTGGACTGTGGCACATGCCACACATCAGTACGTGAGGGGATGTTCTCTGTCAAGAATTCACTAGAGTCAACTAACGAAAATTCCAAGATTTACGGCCCCAAATTCCTTTGGAGGAGAAATATGTATATAGGAAATTCACATCTGGGGCACTAAATGAAGTGCCCGTCAGAACAATGAGACGGTTTTCCAAGTTTCTTGGAAATGCTGAGCTTAGAAATAGTGGGAAAGATATGAGAACACACAAATAGTCCATAAAAAATGTAAAGTAATAAGTTTCCTTCAGAAAAAAACATTTTACAGAATAAAGGGAACACTCTTATGTAGGAAATAAAAAACGGAATTGTTACTGTTCCTTGGTCTATCTATTTTAAAGCTTGAAAGAACAAAAATAGCCTTCAGAGTGGAAGTGTCCTTCTGAGTTGGAGTTTTTATTTGAAAAGCATTTTATGCAATTTTTTAATTGATTTTTTTAAGTTGTTAGTGCTTCCAAAGAAATTATGTATTTCTTATAAATATTATGTGTGTATATAGATTCATATATGTCCATAGGATCAACATTAAAAATTAAACATAACTTTTCTCATTTGGTCAAATACCACATAATTCTGCATGAAAATGAAGGGGTTGTTGCTTGTTGTTAATTTGCAAAGGCATGCTATTTTAATTAATTTATTTTTTTTTGGCTGTGTTGGGTCTTCGTTTCTGTGCGAGGGCTTTCTCTAGTGGCGGCAAGCGGGGGCCACTCTTCATCGCGGTGCGCGGGCCTCTCACCACCGCGGCCTCTCCCGTCGCGGAGCACAGGCTCCAGACACGCAGGCTCAGCAGTTGTGGCTCACGGGCCCAGCCGCTCCGCGGCATGTGGGATCCTCCCAGACCAGGGCTCGAACCCGTGTCCCCTGCATTAGCAGGCAGACTCTCAACCACTGCGCCACCAGGGAAGCCCCCGGCATGCTATTTTATATTGTATTTCATTCAAGTAAAGAAGACATCTAAAAATTCCTAGCACAGGCTGGTAGCTGTCTATATTTCTCTGCAAATAGATCTTTAAATCTAAGATTTACCACAGGCCACTGGACATCTGGCAAATGCTTATCTTTCCTTCAAGAACATCCTTCAACTGTCATAACTCAGTAATGAAGCTGTACTTGCACACCACATTTCTGTAGTTACTTGCATAATTATATTTTCTACTGAGCAAAAAGTCTGGCTTCTTGATTTTTAAAAGTAGAAAACTCCAAACTTGAAGACTTTTGTCTTTTTAGGATATAAGGGCACATTGTATAACACAAAAAAATAAGTACTAAAGGTAAACACTGTTGGAAACATTTGCTGACTCTAAAGATCCTATATTTTATAAGCTTTCGCATGAAAACTATCAGGAGGAATTCCAAGTAAATGCTTCAGTGGCCAATGAAAACACAAGGAAATTTACAACAAAGTCTAAAGACGAGTACAAGAACATATTTTGTCCCTCATAGCATTTAGCAGCATATCTGTTAACAGTAAATCTCACTTTGCTACAGCCTTTATTTCATAAGGATCATGAACTACAAGGATGAAATTAAAACATATCCCTACCCCACAAGGGATGCAGTGAGGCTTTAGCTCAGGGTAGGGCAGGTGATGGAAAGGAATGACCGGTTCTGGAGTCACCCCTGCCACTTATTATCTGAGTGGCCTTGGGCAGGTCACTTGTTCCTGGCTTTACTTTCCTCACCTGTAAGATGGTAATGAAAATATTGTGTGTAAAGTACCAATACAGAGCTCCGTACTGTGTGATTTCACTGGACTCAAATCCTCAAGATCGTGTGCTTTGATAAACCTATTCTGCTGTAGGGGCATCAAAAGTGAAAATTACATAAAAAGAAGATATAAAGTTAGAATTAAGAGCAAGATAAACTTTGCCTGGACGAAATGAACAGAAACAAAATACAGGGAGCAGGGCGTGGAATTCTGAGAGAGGCAGTGGGCAGCCAGGAGCTTAGCTTCTTCAGGATAAAGGGGAATAAAAATCCTCCACACAAGATGGGAGGTTGGAGGGTCGTACTGCTTGAAACTAGAGCCTGGCAGGCTTTTATATAAAATGTGTAAAAGGTCAAACTGCAAAACTCTAGCAAAACTGATAAGGAGGAAAATATATGAAAAGTCACAGACAATTAAAATTACAAATAAAAAGGGGTCATAATAGCAGATAAAATAGATTAAAAATCATAAGCTAACACTACAAATAACTATCAGTGACTCTGAACACTTAAATGGAAACACTGAAAAACACATAAACTAACACAATCAAATCAAAAAGAAACTGAAAGCCTGCATTTAACAAGGAGTAAAGAAACGGAATTGGTAATTAGTCACACCCATGAATGATACCAGGCCCAGATGATTTTACAGGTGAATTTTTACTTAATCCTCAAGGGAAAGATAATCCTTATCTTTTACAAGTAGTTTCAAAGAATAGAAAAATGGAAAAAGTGCAAAGATGTTAAAGGAGGAAGATTATAGACTAAGCTCACTTATAAACATAGATATAAACATCCTAAATAACTTCTTAGCTATTCACATTTAGTAGTGTATAAAAAGATATTAAATATAATGTTGGGCTGCAGCCTGTAGGCCTGCAAGCCTTGTAGTTACCCAGCCTCTACAAGACTGAAGAAAGAGCCCGGGGTCAGTGATAGAGACATCAATAGTTACTGAATAGAGAATCTTACAAGTCTCAAGCGAAAGGTCCTGGAGAAACATCCCACCGTGCAATGCAGACGGCAACAGGACATAGCAATGATCTTTGCTACTCAGGGGAGAAGGAGGCTACCATTTATAGGGGGAATTGACAACAGGTGGGCTCATCAGTTACCAGGGAAACCAGCAGCAGGGGCATGGGGCAAGCATGTAGAGAGTTTCTGATTAAGCCGTATAATTAAGAGAACTGGATAGTCATGTGAGTGAAGCAGGGCCTGGTCGAGAAGGGGATGTACAAAGATCTTGAGTGGCTTGATCATACGTGTAATGACAAGATGAGGCTTATCCCAGGAATGCAAGATGTTTCAACACCAAAACATTCATCTGTATATTATACTACATCAATAGATTAAAAGGGAAAAACTCTAAGCCATATTGTCTTCTCAACAGATGTTAAATAAATGCTTAATTAATAAGCAAAAAATTAATCACTCATTTGTGACCAAAACTCTCAAAAACCAAAAATCCAAAACAAACAAAAAACCCAAAGCTCTTAGTAAACTGGGAATAAAAGAAAACTTCCTTCATCTAATAGAGTCTCTACAAAAAGCAGAGCAAACGTCATACATAATGGGGAACCAAACGGAAGCATTTTCTTTAATGTGAGGAATAACCAGAAACCCCCTCTCACCCCTACTATTTAACATGGTCCTGGATGGCCTAGCTAATTCAATAAGATTAGACAACAACAAATAACACACGCAAGGAGTGGAAAGGAAGAGACAAAATTGTCCTTATTTGCAATAGAAATGATTGTCTATATTCAAAATCCAAGAGACTCTACGGACAAATCTGATCCTAAATTTCAAATGGAAACGCTAAGGACTAAAATAGCCAAGAAAAATTAAGAGAACAGAAGGAGAAGACTTGACCCACCAGATAGCAAGACATATATAAAGCCACATAATTACGGTAATGTGATGTTTGTTCAGGACTAGATACAGGGAGGTGCATAAAGTCTCGAAACAGAACCTCAGATATACGACAGACAAGATATTATAGTGGGGGCATAAAGGGACTAGACTAAAATGGTTTGGAGACAAAAGAGGAAAAATATACATAATGAGACTTTGACTTCCCATAATACATAGAAGTAATACCCAGGTGGATTATAGACCTTAATATGATTTAATTGGCCTATGCAAATTCCAGTGTCATGCTGGTCTCTTACTTCCTGTTAGCTTCATTTCTGAGCCCTGCCACTGTCATTCTGTGTTAGGAATCCCATGTAGGGGAAGCTGTGTCTATTTCCTGAAATGATATAGAAACAAGAAGGAAAAAGTTTGATCGTGCTTAAGGATCTCCTTTACATCTAGAAACTAACCACTGTTTTCCTCCCACTCCAAAGCAAACCATGTGAAGTTCCTGATTCAGCAGATAAATAAAAAGCTGACTTAGACTTCTTTTTGAAAAATAAGATATAGGGAATTCCCTGGTGGTCCAGTGGTTAGGGCTCAGCACTTCCACTGTAGGGGGCATGGGTTCGATCCCTGGTCGGGGTAAAGAAGATATACAGTTTCTTAAGGAACATATGGATGGATGACTAGCAAATACCCTGGATAGAAACTTCCACATATGAACTCATATGAATGTAGCCATTAAGTACAAAAGAAAATATAGCTTTTGATATATGCTAAACTAGTTTAGAAATTAAATATTTTACATAGAAAATAATAGTGTTTTCAAAAAATTCTACCTTGGGTATTTCCTTTCTTTCTCCTAGGTTTGTGGCTCTTTTTACTTTATATAACATGGATACATTTCAGCTGATTAACAAAAACAAAACACAGGAATGTTTAATCCCAGAAGCAATTTTCATGCAGTCAATGAACATACAAACTATCTTAATAAAACCATTTAAGTTTAGCTAAGCCTTTATTCTAATCTGTATATTGCTATAAGAGCACAGTAAAACAGTCTCAAAAATTCTAGTGTCTCTGCCAGAGAAGTGACAACAATCCAAATTCAACTCTCTGGCAAAGGAGGCTAATGTTCAAATACTTTGTTATGCACCTTAAAGATTTCAGCAGGTAATTGAAAAAAGGGATAGAATTTTGCAAGTCATTTTGATGGACAGATAGCTTCCAAATAAGGAATTAAGTATTAACCATTTTATAATTCAATCCAATAACAGATTATAAGACAGTCACTCAGACAAGTACAGCATATGACAGTAATAAAAATAAACGTAAAATGCAGGGTGAAGACTATCTCATTTCTAATCTTTGTACAGTTCAATCAGATCACTTACTTAGGCTGTGTCTCTGTGGAGTCTCTAGTATCTTCTATGCTCTTGTACGTGACTGCATCTTGGGTTTATATGATGAGTGAGATATGGTCACAAGCCAATGTGAGAAGAGGTGACTTACTGCCACCTAAGTCTCTTCCTTCATTTCTTAGATGAAATATGCCTGCCAAAAAGTGCAAGTCTGCAAAGATTTGTTGTTATTCTATTTATTCTTGGCATTTTATAGGATCTCTGTGTGGAAATAACCTAAGGTATTTGCATACTGTTGGTAAAGTCAAAGTTATAGGTGCTGAAGTGTGCCTGTAGCTACATGTTCATTTATTTTTAAAGTCTTAGAACCACAGGCCCTAGGGGAGAAGGAAAACGTGAGTGCAAGTAAACCCTCTTTACAGGTACACACATGGCTTGCTTCCTCGCCTCACTAGATCTCCTTGGCGAGTCCTTGGCTGACCACCCTTCCCTGGACCTCTCCTCAAATACACTCATCCTTTACCTGCTCGATTTTCATTCGCCACAGCATCTGACAACATAATGTATTTTATTTGTTTGTTTTCACCCTCCCCCAGTGGAAGGTCAGCTCCACAAGGGCGGGCACTTCACTGTTTACTGTTGTGTCCTCAGTGTCCACAGGAGTGCCAGGCACATCATAAGCACTAATATAGATTTGACGAATGAATGACCCCAATGTATATTTCCCCACAATTCATATTTTTACAAGGACTCTCTAAATTCTCATTGCTGGTAGTATATTTCACTTACTATGTTTTCTTAGAAGGGCTGAAACTAAGTCTGCCTAGAACCAAGTTCCTTGACTGAGTTTGTAATTAACTTCTCAGTCCAAAATTGTATTCCCCTTCTTGACCCCCTGACCTCAATGCTGTCCTAACAGAACGCTCATCAACCGGAGTCGGATGAGTAAGATTGCTGTTGTCGATAACCTCATGAATGTACTAAAATGGCTATTATAGATATCATCATTAACGTACAAACTCAGGTTGTTTTTCAAGGGCGAGGTGAGCTAACAGACCCCCGAGAGTAGGCCACCTGGCCAGACACATCCTATTGACTCCCAAAACTACGATTAAGAAATGCCACAGAAATGTCACAAAACAATAATTAATCCCAGCCCCTTTGTTCTACCCCTTAAAAAATAAAAACCCTAACGCAAAGACCAAGTTGGAGTAGATCTGAGGCTTGTCTCCCACTCCCTTGCTTGGTGCCCTGCAATAAATCCTTCCTCTGATGCAAATTCCCACTGTCAGAGTTTGGCTTTCTGTGCTGTGGGCACAAGAGCCCTTCGCTCAGTTTCAGGATCGTGTGGTTTAAAGTAAACCTGGAGCGGAAGATTCCCCTACATCTTGCTGATAATCCGATACAGATTAGTAACAAATGCCTAAATGTTTTAGAAATTTATGTTTTCAGTCCTTAGTGCAGGAATTAATTCCAGCTACAATATTAGAACAGCAGAGTGAAAAGATCCAGTGAAATACCTGTCTGGGCATTATTGAACCTGCAGATTATCCATGAAACATTTTAATGACAGTCTGGCTTTCAACTTCCAGAAAATGACACTCATAGGCAACAATAGCAACCTATAAATCACGTAATATTTCCTCTTCTAAGTGCTTTAAACTTTGAAAAGTGTCTTTTCATCCATTTATTGTAAATATAAGAAATGAAATTAAATATATTAGTCTGTAAAAAGTCTAATTCAGAAGACATAAGTACAGCCACTTACCTGCCAAAAAGATATATGTAACTCAAAATCAAGTGCAAATGGAATGGAAGCTATACAAAATTAACACACTGTATTTGTTATCTTTCACTGAGTTTTAACTTACACTTTAAAAAAGTCTTTTTGTCATCACCTCAATTATTTTTAATCCCCATTTTAAAGATAAGGAAACAGAGATACAAGATACAAGGAAATTAGATAAACGGGCCAGGAATTTGGGATGGGATAAGCTAGGATTAAAGCCTAGGCCTTCTGATGACACATTTAATACTCTTTCCCTACATAATGCTTCGGTGGAAAAAATATCAGATATGCAAAACAAACAGCACTTTCCTCATTTTCTGTAACAATTTTCTGCTTTACAACCCATGCTGCTTGGCTGATGGAAAACAAATCATCGGGCAGGGGAGGGGTGGCCATTTGATCCTTGGTCATTGATCAACACGGGCTGTCCTGGAGGCCGCCCACTGGCTTTGTGTGTGTGGCTTTCGTACCAGCAGCACCCCGCTGCTTCCCTACCTGCATTCTGCCCAAGTGTGGCAGTTTAGTCCCTTACAATGCTGCCTAAAGTTCCAGCTGCCCGCCTCCCAACACAACTATCCCTTCAGTGCGGTCTTGCCACCTCCTGGGCAACACAGTAGGGTCCTAGCATCCCCTCTGCTCAGGAACCACAGCTTTCCCTCCCTCTCTTTCTATCCCCAACCCAGGTGGGGATACTGAAGAATCTCCTGGCCTACTACCAGCTGTGGGACTTTGGGCACGTTATTAACCTGTCTATGCCTCGATTCCTTCATCCTTAGATGCAGATTTCCTCTACAACAAATATTTATTGAGTCCCTAATCTTTGCCAAGTACTGTTCTGGATAATAGAGGTAAAGCAGTAAACAAAAGCAGACAAAAGCCCTCACCGGCATGGAACATTCTTACGATATTAGTAGTAATTCCCTCATAGGGTTTTGAGAGCATTTAATGAGTACATACATATGTGCTTCAAGAGGTGTCTAATGCATACAGATCTGTGAGTGGTAGCGATTGTTAATATCATTAGCAATTGTTTGAAGGGAGGATTGATTTCCTTCAAGCCTATGCTGACGGATTCTTGCCCTCTCGGTGGTTAGGTTTTGGAACTAAGAGCCAGGAAGAAGAGCAGTTGCTGGGCCACTTTTATTTTTCACGCTGCTTCATCCTCTCCCAAGGAAATATGCACAGAGCCAACTCTCTGTTTGAATGGAGGGAAGAGAAAGGTGAGAAATGCCGGGTGAAAACCCCCTGTGGATCACCATCTCACACTCTCCCCGCGGGGCGGTTATTTCTTCATGCCACGTGCCCTTCACGGACACCCTGTGTATCCAGATTGGACCCAGTGCGTCCAGATTGGACCATATGAGAAATAACTGTGAATAAATGTGACAATTTGTTACACAATGTCCACACAATCGCTGGAAGGACTATTACAATCCGATGGAATGTATCTTCCTTGTCTCTAGCGGTTCCCATGCTGGAAAACTCTTACAACTCTGATATAATTAGCAAGTTCCCAACTGCTGTTCGAAACCCAACATTAACTCAGAGTCCAATTTTATTCTTGTTTTCCTTATTCTCCAACCTGGGCAGTAGTGTGGTCACACAAAGCACTAATGAGGCTTCAGGTCTGGAGTACTGCCGGCTGGAGCCCTGGAATTGGAACCCCAGCCCTACTTCCTTCCAGCTCTGGAACCTTAGGCAGATCCCTCAGCGTCAGTTTCCTCCTCTCTAAAACCGTGATATAAAAATCATTCTTATTTCTCAGAGTTGAAAGGATTAAACAGGTTAATATATTCAAGTCACTCTGCACTGCTTGGCAAGTGGTTTCTGCTTGATAAATATTACTGGTTATTACATATTTCTTTAATAATGGAAAAATAAATATAATATTTTAAAAATAGCTCACATATTAGTTCCTCTTTATTTATTTTGGTAAAGGGGAAGTGTTCAACCAAACCCATTTCTACTTTTCTAGCTGCACTGTTGATGGAAAAAGAAGGAAGTCTCCAGAAGAAGACCACAGAGCTTCCTTCTCAGCTTCTAAAGCTTTTGGGTATATTTTACTTAATCAAACAATTTCCTTTTCACAGTCAGTTATTTGAGAAACTAAAAACATCTAAAACTAAAGTATTTAAACCTGGGATTGAGAAGGCAGGAAATGAAGAATATGCTTCTTTTTCTCCTCCTAACCTATTTGGGTAATTGAAATGTGCTTGCAAATTTTTAGCGTCTGTGTTTTCCCAGATTTCCACAGTGATAGTGCTATTTTTCTTACCTGGCTCTTCAGGTACTGTGAAGAATAATACAGTAATTATCGCCAAGAATGTGAGTAAATGTTTTACTGCCTAGCCTTTTGGCGGAAAGAGGATTCCCAGATACAAGCGAATAATAGTAATAAAAATAGCTAATATTTGTTCATTGCTTCCTGTGGGCCGGCATTGAACAAAGGGCTTGCCATGTATTATCTCATTTAATGCCCACAAAATAACATCACAAATAGTTACATAACTTGACTCTGGTTACATAACTGACTAGGGCTTGTCATGAAAGTATTTCTAGATGTAAAATTTCTCAAACATTTGAATCTTATTCATGAGATTGCATGTTGACTCTTCTGTCAAGAATGGGGACAATAAGTATTAAAACAGAGTAAGTTAACTTGTTTTTCAAGATTTTTCCAGATTTAATTCCTGTCCCCTCTGTATCATCACAACACACACTGTAAAAGGAAGGACCATGCATTAAATCCCACCTCTGCCTTCACCCTGTCACGTAAACACAAAACAGTTCACCTCTTCTCAGAATGTCAGTTCTAGGAAAGTAAGAGTAGGCCACGTGACCTCCAAAGTCACTTTCTGCTCTATTGTTCAATAACATAATTTTTCCCTGAAGACATTTCTCTGTCTTACATGAAAACTAAGTCCAAAAGGACACAAAGTTCTGGATTGAGGGTTACAAGGACACAAGCTATTTTGTCCTCTAATCTAGCAGCAAAGGCAAGATACTCAGATCAAAGGTAGGTCACCCTCTCTGATAATCCCAGGGATGGATTTCCTATTTACAGGCACTAAAGTAATGCAGACAGGAGTGTAATTTAGGGAGAATTTTTTGGTGACAGTAAACCCTTTCCTAGAACTTACTGAGAAGCAAGCAACCAAGCTGTATCTATTAAAATGATTTGCATATTTGGATTTTTTACATATTTTGAAAACATATTAATGCAAAGAGGTGTGTTTTTCTCATGAAATCTAGCAAAACAAGATTTTGGAGAAGAATGTATCCAAAAATTTCCAGGACTCTACAAAGGACTAATAACAGCAAACACTGATTATTTGTGCTAATCATGTACCTAGTACTAATGTTTTAATTTGTCAAATTCTCACAGCAGCAGAGCCAATATTTTAGCCAGCTAGAGTGCCTTCAGAGTCTTTGCTATTAATCACTGCCTTAGATGGTCTCATAAATACATCACTAGAATGAAATATATAATAAATATATATTTATAATACATATATTTCTATTATATTATTATTTAATATAAATATAAATGTATAAATACAGTTTTATATATATATTAATTAAATAAATTTTAAAATATTTATGTGTATGTTACTTATGTATTTGTTATTTATATTTCTTACTCTATCAGGCTTCTATAATTTGCTGATACTATTTCTTAGGATTATTTAACTATCTTTAGCCTGGCCATACATATCAAGCAAACTTCTGATCTAAATTCTTTCTCTTAAGCATGTTTTTGTTTTGGTTTTCTTTACCATTTCATTCTAGAAATTGATTTTGCATGCCTTTGTATGAAACATGTAGGATTTCTAACAGAATCTTTCAAACTGGCCTGTAATGCAAGGTGAGGAAATTGCTTAGAACAAAGGAAACCAGGAAATCTTGGTTTTGCTGACACAACTAACATCTGCTGTCCTGTGTCTACAAGGGAAACAGAGCTCCAGTGAAAGGAGAATTCTAAGTGATGAATACAGAAATTAGATGAAGCTTCAATCCTTGGAGCACAGACTTATACAAGAATATAAACATAAATACAGTTTTTATAAGCAAAGGAGAAGCAGTTTTCATCTATAGCAAAGGAACAGAAAGATCCAGAAAACAATAAACAAAGTTATGCTAAAAAATTTTTTCTGGCCTCCAAGATACAGTTTTGCTACACGACTACTTTGGTCCTTCACGAGCCTGAGCCATATGGAGAGAAAACATCAGTTGTTAAATGCTGGAACTTAGTCCACAAAGGCTGGAAATGGTATGTTTCCTGGCAGTATGTACATCTTGTTAATATAATCAGTTTCAATAGCTCATGGGAAGCTACAGGCCTCAATTAGGATGTAACACCATAGTCTGGAGGAAAAGATCCAGAATTGTCTCTAAGGCCTGGGGTTTCGAAGAATTTATATAAATGGTAAAAATTTGACATCTGTAGACTGATGTCACAACTGAAAGAAGATAGATAAATGTGATTCTGAAAAGAATTGAATGCTTCCTAAATGTTAAAATGGTCCCTATGGCCCATGTAACAATGTCAGGCACCACGGTGCTGTGATCACAGCATTTTTGTTTAATTGCTTGCAAGGGTGGTTTTGACCATTTGTCTATTCACTTCCTTTTCAAAATCCATTTGTTTTCCTCTCAAAGTTCTATTTCTTTCAAAGAGAGCAACCTGCCTCAATCAAATACTTGTGTTTAACCAAGGAATGAAAAGCACAAAGAAATGAGTAATTAACATGAGATTATCGCTCAATTGACATTCACACAACCCACATGTATTGAACACTGGTACCAGCCCTATTAGATGTCTCCAGTAAAGATTTTTTTTTTTTTATAACACGTGCTTTTGGGTGTCTGGTAAGAACACTTTAAAAGAAAAATCTTTGTAAGACAGTTTTCAGGTTTCCATCTCTATCTTAGATAAAAGATGCTTTGATAGACAGGTGCAAGTATTCCCTTTCCCATGCAAATTTATCCCTCTACTGGTTATGCTATTTGTTAAAAGGACCCAGTTCTCTATAATTTGATGCAACACTTGGAAAGAAGATTTGCTAAATAACTGACAGTAATTTTGTGATTTATTTGGCAAGTGTATTTTTAGTATATTCTAATAAATTATATTTTGGTTTTTTAGTGGTTCATGAAATATTGAGTGACCTAATTCCATTTCCCAAAAGCCCAGAGTAAGGAGCAGATCTTAAATTAATGGAGACTTGCTAACTGCAGAGATTTGGTGAGGCTCAATTTGAAAAGCCAGGTTTCTTTTCTACAAATAAATAGAAATTCATATGAAACTATGTTATATTGACTTAAACTTCATGTTAATATGCTACTATGTTTTTGTAAGTGTTCAGAGTCAAATCTTTGTCTTTTATTTTATTTATTTGAATGTAGTGGTAATCCTACCTCAATTTTAACTTTCTACTTGTTTTCCGTTTTAAAACAGCAGATGAGAGACGTGTGCTCTGGACAACAGCAAAGTCTCTTCAGTTACACAGCTTGAGCAAAACTGTGCTCAGATGAATATCAGCTACCAAGATTAAGTCGCTGTTCGTGGTTCATTTTATCAGTTTTAGCAGATGCAAAGTATTACATTCTTTTTAAAAAAAAAATCAAAACCATCTTTTATCTTTTACCGAAATCAAAGGCATCTTTTAACACCCTATGAACTTCAAAAAGTGAAGTTTGAACTTCAGCTAGTTGAGTGTTTAGTTCTAGTTCTCATTCTTTGGATCCTATTCATTAAGCCCTATTTATAAATTCAAAGAATCAGGATAGCAAAACTCCTGAAAAATGTGCTTTTCAAAGAAATGTGTCCCACCACCACCATACCCACTCCACACCACCACCACCACAAAAGAAAGAAACATTTAAAAAACAAGTGTTGAAGCTTTTTCGTGCATTGTCTTAAAAGTTGTATAGTGGATGTGCTCAAATTAAATGTATGGATTGATCACCTTTTCAGAAACTGAAAAATCAAAATTCTTATACATCCTTTACTTGAAGTTTTTAAAATTTTCTCTTTTTCATTATTCACGGCTAGTTTGAATCCTGTCGTTTAAATTTCCAGACTTGTTCTTTCAAACAGCTGGTTAAGCCTGACATATTAACAACACTTGTTAATATCCCCAAGCCCGACTAAAAAGGCGGCGCAAGTATACAGAAGGTATAGTCAGAAAGGACAAGAAAAAGGGGAGGAGTCAAGCATATAGGAAACATTTCAAAAAATATTGTGGCAGACAGGAAGCAAGTTGTGGGACTGGCACTTGATTAAATCCATGTAGTCAAGTAATGACGCAAGTTTCCCTAAAGGTGGGGAGAAGGACATATATTGAGGAGATGCCACCCCAATAACCCTGAAGAACCCACGAGACCCTGGGATCCCAGGACCCACAAAAGTGAACTTGAGATTCAGGGCAGAAAAAAGGGGATTGGTCAAAAGTCAGCAGAGAAAGCATTAGAGCCCTGGTTGCCTTATTCTTTCTCAACCACCTCTGCCCACCACCAACCCCTCTGTCTTTAAAACAAAAGGAGCGGAGAGAATCTTGGGGAAACAGAGGCTATGCAAGGTATGAGACAGAGAATCAAGTATTCTAACTATTGAATAATATTTTTATGATATATAGTTTTGGAAAATAATTTCCATAAAAATTGAAAGTGAGAATATTGCAATCAGTTCAAGTATTTGGTATGCTTATTTCATAATCGTGAGAGTTGTAGGGCTGTTTAAGGCACACAGGAAGTCTGTAATACAGATCTTATCAGACCCATAGCCTGTTAGCGGCAACTGGGGAGCTGTCCCTCCACCACCCCACTGCATGCTTGCCTGGCTGGGAAGTCCCTCAGAATTATGAGCCTGAGTCGACCACTTCAGGTCACTTTTTACTAGAAACTTCTGGAAAATGCTCAACATCAATTATGCTGCACATCTTTTCCTTCCATGCTAGTTTCATAATATCTGCTAAACAGGATTCTGACAAAGTGTGTTAAGTGCTAAGGTTTGCAAGCTCTGGGTGAAAAGCTGTAAAAGTCAGCCTTTTCAAAGGCCCACAATGAAACCCAAAAAGTTTGTTAAAATGAGTTGCCTGATAACCTTTCTTTTTTCATTTTTTCTGTTTTATCTTTATTTTTAATCTCATTTTTTCCTTCCTGTAGAGATATTTTTTAACATTTCACAGTAAAAGCACATTTTTTAGTGCAGAAAGGAAATTCATTATGTTGGTGGTGGTAAATTTGTTACTTTATTGGTAAATTTAATCTTCTATGTCACTGTGCAAAATTTGTGATTATATACCACAGATGAAATGATCAATTTAGCTCTGCCATGTATATAATGATAATATTCAGGCAAAAGCAAGACACCAAAAATTTTTCTTCAATTCGTTTGGCCGATTTTTTCTTTTCTCCCATAGTAAATATTTGGTACATAAATTTTTGCACAATTTTTTTTTAATTTTTAGAAGGGGAATTGCTGAGTAACTGGTTATATGCATTCAAAATGATAATACCCATTGCCAGACTGACATCTACAAAGGTTGCACAAACTCATTCTCCAGCTAATATGAGTTAATGTTAATTATTTTATTCTTTTTCAATCTTATGAGTAAAAACATCTCATAGTTGTTTTTTGTTTTGTTTTTTACTTTTAAAATCTTTTTATTGTACAGTAAAATACATACACAGAAAACCACACAGAACAAATGTGCATCTTAGTGCATTATAATAAGGTAAACACAATCCTAACTACTAAACAGATCAAGAAATACAACTTTGTCAGCCAATCCCTGTAATTTCCCCTTAACATACTCCTTCCCTTCAAAAGTAACCACTATCCTTACTTTTTATAGTAATCCTTCCTTGCATATATTTGTGGTTTTATTATCCAACTAGGCATGTCTAAAAACTATAGCTTAGTCTTGCCCTTTTTAAAAATTGATATGTCTCAATTTTATTTATGTTTTATTGAGGTAACATTAGTCTATAACATCATATAGGTTTCATGTGGACAACATTATATTTCTACTTCTGTATACACTACAGCATGATCAACACCAAAAATTTAGTTTCTACCCATTACCATACAGTTGATCCCATTTACCCATTTTTCCCTCCTCCCCTACCCCTTCTTTGGCAACCACTACTCTATTCTCTGTACCCACATGTTTTTGTTTGGTTTGGCTAATTCATTTATTTTGGCTTTCTGTTTCTTTGTTTGTTTGTTTTTTAAAATACACATATGAGTGAAATCATACGGTATTTGTCTTTGTCTGACTTATTTCACTTAACATAATACACTCAAGGTCCATCCATGTTGTTACAAATGGCAAGATTTCATCTTTTCTACGGCTGAGTAGAATTCCATTGTATATATGTACTACATCTTCTTTATTCATCCATCCATTGATCATAGGTTGTTTCCATATCTTGTCTATTATTACTAATTCTATAATGAATATAAGGGTGCATGTATCTTTTTGAATTGGTGTTTTCATTTTCTTTAGATGAATACCCAGAAGTGGGATAGAAGGATCATATGATAGTTCTATTCTTAATTTTTTGAGAATCTCCATACTGTTTTCCACTGCGGCTATACCTATTTACACTCCCATCAACAGTGTGTGAGGGTTCCCTTTTCTCTACATCCTCTCCAACATTGTTATTCCTTGCCTTTTTATAACAGCCGTTCTAATGGCCATGAGGTGATATCTCACTGTGGTTTTGATTTGCATTTCCCTAATGATTAACAATGTTGAACATATTTTCATGTGCCCGTTGGCCATCTGTATGTCTTCTTTGGGAAAATGTCTATTCAGGTCCTCTGCCCATTTTTAATTAGCTTTTTTCTGTTGTTGTTGAGTTGTATGAGTTCTTTAGATATTTTGGATGTTAATCCCTTATTGGATATGCAATTTGCAAATGTCTCCTCTCTTTAAGTGATTTGTCTTTTGGTATTGTTGAGGGTTTCCTTTGCTGTGCAGAAGATTTTTGGTTTGATGTAGTCCCATTTGCTTACTTTTGCTTTTGTTTCCCTTGCCTAAGGAGACACATGCAGAAAGATATTGCTAAGACTGATGTCAAAGAACGTACTGCTTATGTTTTCTTCTAAAGGTTCTATGGTTTCAGGTCTTACATTCAAGTCTTTAATTTCATTTTGAGTTGATTTTTGTGTTATAGTGTGAGATAGTGATCATTTCATTTTTTGTTTCCCAACACCATTTATTGAAGAAACTATCCTTTCTTCATTGTTTATTCTTTGCTCCTTTATCGTAAATTAATTGCCCACATATGTGTGGATTTATTTCTGGACTCTTAATTCAGTTCCATTGACCTATGTTATTATCTCTCTGTTGTTCTGCAAATACCATGCTGTTTTGATTACTGTAGCTTTGTAATATAGCTTGAAATCAGGGTGTGTGATACCTCCAGCTTTATTTTTTATTTTTTTTTCCTCAGAATTGCCTTGGTTGTTTGGGGTCTTTGGTGGTTCCAGGCAAATTTTAGAATTTTTTGTTCTATTTCTGTTAAAAATGTCACTGGAAGTTTGATAGGGACTGTATTGAATCTATAGATTGCTTTAGGTAACATTTTAATAATGTTAATTCTTCCAAAGCATGGAATATATTTCCATTTATTTGTGTCTTCTTCAATTTCTTTCAACAATGCCTTACAGTTTCTAGTGTACAGGTCTTTCATCTTATAGTGTTTTAAATTAGCATGTCTTTGACTACAGAAGAGGTTGAACATCCTATGTTTCTTTGTCATTTATATTTTTTCTTTTGTGAATTTTCTACATTTTTTCTATTAGGGTTTCCATCTAAAAAGATGGAAAAAATTCTTATTAATTTGCAAGAATCTCTTTATATGTGTTACATATGTGCTATAGAATTATTCTTTCCCATCCTTGTGGATTCACAGTAGACAGAGTGTAATTTCCCTCCATTTGACTTAGGACTTCACCATGTGATTTCCTGTGCCTAATGTAATACTAGCAGACATGATACAACCAGAGGTTTTAGAAGTGCTTGCACAGTTTGGATTTCCCTTTTGTTCTCCTGCTCTCTGCCATAACATCATGCCCTGGGTAGCCAGGGGTCCCAGAATGAACACAGAAAGCCTGAAGCAGAGCCACCCCAGCTGACCTGTAGACTTGTGAATGAGGATACTAAAATGTTTGTTGTTTTAAGCCACTGAGAATTTGTTATGCAGCATTATGGCAGCACTAGCTGACTAATACAGTGCTGTAAGCTCTTTCTCTAAATATCAATGTGATCCTGTCTGCTAATTACAAGAAGGGGAGAAATTTCAAAATAAAATAACATATAGAAAATATACTGCTCTTTTTCAAGAAAAGAGGTACTCCAGGAACACTTTGTCCATAAATAGTCACCAAGTTTGGCAAGAGAAGTAACAGCTTCCAGCAAACCAGCCAATGTAGCAGAGTGTATAAGAGGCAAAACCAGAACAGTTAATATTTCTTCAAGAAATATCCAATAGTTATTGTATTAGTTAAGGTTCTCCAGAGAAACAGAATCAATAGGATTTATTTATTTAAAGAGATTTATTAGAAGGAATTGGCTCATGCAATTATGGAGGCTGCAAAGTCCAAAATCTTCAGGCTGGGCTGGCAGGCTGGAGACCCAGGAGAGCTGATGCTGCAATTCCAGTTCAAAGGTCACCTGCTATAGAATCAGAAGAGCCAGTGCTGCAGATGAAGTCCAAAGGCCATCTGCCGGAGAATTCTTTTTTGCTCAAGAAAGCTGGTGTTTTTTTTGTTCTATTCAGACCTTCCACTGATTGAACGAACCCAGCCACATGAGGTAAGGCAATCTGCTTTATTCAAAATTTACCAATTTAAATGTTAATCTCATCTAAAACCACCCTCACAGAAATACCTAGAATAATGTTTGTCCAAATACTAGGCACCCTGTGGTGCAGTCAATCTGACACATAAAATTAACCGTCACAGTCATTTTGAGATTAATATTGACCATCAGGCTAAATTTGGTATTTTGAGAGCAAACATGAAACCAGCGTACTCAGGGTAAATAGCAAGATAAGCCAGTTACAAAGGCATTGAAGTCATCGACAAGAGGGAGACAGGGTCAGTCAGAGTCCGATCAGGAGACCACACATCAGTTATCTTAACAGAGAGAATTTAAGAAATAGAAATACTCACTAGTTACTGAGGGACCAAAAAGGCAAAAAATTACCTTAGAATACCATGGAGTTAGCATATGCAGGAAGCAGTTACCACTTCTGGCCTGGAGGAACAAAGGGAAAGAGGTTATTTAAACTTATAAGCTTGAAGCAAATGTCCATGTTGCTGAAACTCAGACCCTTAAGGCCATGGAGCTGGGAACACAGACCTCTGAGGAGTGTTGGGGGGGTGGGGGGGCAGTCAGCTGGAGTTAGTGTCCCTGAGGGGGGAGAGTGAGGCTGGTCCTGTGAGTGTTCCAAAAACCAGGACCTGGAATCAAGGGCTACTACTGGAACGGACTGCCACTTTCAGAGTGAAGAAGTGTTGCTAGAGGACACTCAGAGGTACAGCCAACAAGAAGAAACAGGAAACTGTAAGTGCCTCCTTCCTCCTCTGGTGTGAAGTCTCCCTCTCGTGCCCGCTCTTGGCAGAACCTAATAGGCCACTAGCTGGCCAAGGAAAGAGGTGGTTCAACCAACCCCAGTCCACTTCCAGCTGAGTAAAGAAGGGTGGGTCTGTAGCTGGGAGACATTAGCTTAATAATGGGCACAGAGTCCCTCATGGCTGTGACCTCCAGAGTGGAGTAGATGTACCCAGGAAGACGCACAAGACAATCCATTAGGAAACGGGAAGAAATCTATTTGCATGTTTTATCTAAAAAAATAAGAAAGAAAGAAAGCTTTATTAATTTTAAAGTGCAGATGGATAGCGAAAGCTCTCTTTGGGAACATTAAATGGAGAAAAATAAAAACAAAGAATGTCGCCAAGAGAAAAAAAAAATCTAAACAAGACAGCAGGAGGGAAACTGGTCTGGCTTAAATGCAGTGCACTTTCACTTACACGTGCAGCGGCAAGGAAGAACTAATGCAGTAACTGAGAACCTTTTTGTACAAGTAAGACATGTTTGTACTAGTGGACACTGAAGAAAATCAGATAGGCTTTGTGGATTCCTAGCGTCCAAGTGTAACATCAAGTTGGCGTGAAAGAAGGATTCTCCCTATTTCCTTGTGGGATGCCGCATGGCTCCAGTGCTCAGAAAACTGAAATATACACTCTGCCATTCGGCACACTCAAGATTTTTCAGCCACGGAAGCATCAGGACAAGCACTCTTTTCAAGGGCAGCACCGTGCTCACATTCTCTCATTGTTCAGCCACAGCAAAGAGAATAAAGAGACACTCCCTCAAGTTGTTTGTGCCACAGGAAGCAGCAACAGGGAAGCCAGGTCAGAAGAGCTGGAGTAGACTTCTTATACACAAGTGAGGCACATGTTAGGGACACCTACAAAAACTGCAGGAGACTTGGGGAGAGGGAGGCTAATAAATCAGTCAGACAGAGGAAGCACTGAACCTGTTAAATTTGCAAAATTAATGTTAATGTTATCTCATTTGTACCCTCATGCCGGTGGTATCAAGAGATGTGTGTGTATGTGCGGAGGTGGGTAAGGGTTTATTCTTTCATTCTAGAAACATTTCTTGAGTTCCTTCTGTGTGACTGGCACTGTTCCAGAAATCAGTGGTACAGAGATGAACAAGGCTGACAAGATCCCTTCCTTCAAGAATTACACACCGGGACTTCCCTGGTGGCGCAGTGGTTGAGAATCCGCCTGCCGATGCAGGGGACAGGGGTTTGAGCCCTGGTCCGGTAAGATCCCATATGCCACGGAGCAACTAAGCCCGTGAGCCACAACTACTGAGGCCACGTGCCACAACTACTGAAGCCCGCGCGCCTAGAGCCCGTGCTCTGCAACAAGAGAAGCCACCGCAATGAGAAGCCCGCTTGCCGCAACCAGAGAAAGCCCGCGCACAGCAATGAAGACCCAAAGCAGCCAAAATTTAATTAATTAATTAATTTTTTTTAAAAAAAGAATTACACACCTAAGGAGTCCCTCTGAGTAGGAATGGCCTGGAACTTCAATTTCTTGACATACTTGAGCTCTGTAGGTGTTACGGTTCATGTCATCTAAGAATCCTCAATCTCTATGAACTGGCCCCTAAATTAGATTCAGAATCAAGGTAATCTCACCAACTCTACAGCCAATTCAGTAATATTATAATGCCTGTTCCAAGCTCAACTCAAAGCACAAAGCTTTCCTCCAACTTGAGAAGTCATATATTAACTCTATTAATTCCATTCTATACATAATATTTAGAGACCTGCTGTCATCTTGAAATGAAAGATATGATTATCTAGCTTGGTAGGAGAGTTGGACACGTCAAACCATTGGTGTTCTCTTTTTTCTCAATTTCTTCAGATGTAGCTTTTAAAAAATAGGACCACTATGATAGTAGGTCTAGAAATTATTTGATAAAGTGGAATAGTGATCACTCATGTGCATAATTGATATCACTATTTTTACACTGCGGAATGCTTACACTGCTTCGCATTGGATGTAAATATAATCCAAGGTAACTCTCTGCTCATCAACACTGCTTTGCATCTATTCCCAGTAGGGCTGTTTTCCAGCGCTCCCAAGTAGACAATTAAAGAACAGAATGAGCAGAGCATGCATTTGAACAAACAACTTATACTGCGAACTCAGATACACATTCTTTTAAGGAACTGTGAAGTCATCAAAAGTTTCTTTAAAAAGACATTTTTAGGGAATCCATTTGGAAAAAGCCAAACCTGTATATATTCTAAAACTACTCATTCACTGAGATGATGAAGAATTTCTGGAGGTGGATGGTGGTGATTGTTGCACAACAATGTGAATGTACTTAATACCACTGAACTGTACACTTTAAAATGGCTAAAATGGTAAATTTATATATATATATATATATATATATATATATATATATATATATATATGTTATATATATTTTACCACAAAAAGAAATACTTTAAAAGTTCATCCTGAACAAAATCAAGCTTGAAAATATTCTCCAGACTGAGTTTGAACTTTCATCATATGTTATTTGGTTTGAGTCTTGAGAGACTACCATACCAGTGGTTCTTACGTTCCTGCCAAAATCTTTCTGAGTGTCTTTGGCTTGGTTTTGAAGGATAACATTTATTGGCTACATAAAATATAACTCTTGTCCTTACTGATTCATTAAAATAAATGAATAAATAAACTGCTTAAATTGAGCTCCGTTTTGAATTAAAACTCATATCCTTAGCTCCAAGAAAATGCCTATTGCCTTTCTAGCATATGTGTTCAATACTTACATTTGTATTTGCCAAACTATTCCTCTAGAGATACCATATGACTGTTTCAATTGAAACACATTGGACTTTATTTGATGTCCAAATCTTACAAAAAATATTTGTATGGAAAACTGGTTAATGGTTCAATGTCCATGTTCAGGCCAAGGTATGTACACAGCTGAAGTGATGTTCAGTTCTAGCCCGTTGGGATCAATGTTCAATACAGAGTTGATGGTCCTATGATCCAGGAGATTATTGTCAAATACCTCAAGTAGATTCTTAAACCAACCAGGTGTATGTTTTTAATGTAAAACTGACCCCAACTGTTATCTGTCACTGACTCAGAATGTTGCTTTCCAAGATTTTTTCATGATAGGCCATAAGGTATTTTGCAGTAAGTCTAAGTTAATACATTGCTGAAAAGTTTAGTTTGATTTTGTTTTTATTTGAACAATTTTCTGTTATGAACAATTTAATGTAATTCCAGCAGGTTATAGGTATTTTTATTAATGTAAATGTATTTTTAATTCTGATCATACATAAAGTGATTACTATCCAACTAAATTCAAAAGGCTTGGTGCAGAAGTAAGGTTTCAATTCTTGGTCAGTGATACTTATCTTAAGGGTTCTGCTTTTTTTGTTTTCCAAATATTACACTCTTCTGTAACGTAGCTTAGGGCAAACATACAACTACTGGCAGGCTAGGCAGAATGCCAACATTAAGGATGATTCTGGTCAATATTTCAATCAGTATTATCTAATAATCTCTGATTAAATAGATTAATTCTTCAGAAAACCGTGTTTGGCTTTTTGTTTTGAAATGCAGTGGCTGCGTTTTATGGTTTGATTAAGTTACTGTCCTTTATTTCCTCTTAATACCTATAGCTTCATAAATTACTGGCACCAGGCATTTTATAAAGACTTCATATGAATTAATTGATTTCATCCTCACAACATCACTATGGGGTATGTTTTATTATTATTATCCCTATTTGATAAGCAAGGAAAATGAGGCTCAGAACTTGTCCATATGTTACAGCTAATAAATAAAGGAGTTAGGATTTGAACCCAGGAAGTCTGACTTTAAAAGTATTGCTCTTAATCCCTAAATTATCATACAGGCACATCCTGATAAATTTCTGCCTGTATCTGGCTTCCTTTCTTGGCTTTGCCTCTTTGTACCTTATGCTCATATATTATAAGGCTCTTGGTTGTTTTTGTTTGGTTTGGTTTTGGCCTTTACAATACTTATTTTAGTTGGTGAAAATTATATGGCAGAGAGCAGAAGAATATTTCTGACTACATTGCTTTGCTCTGAGTTGCTGGGTCTTGGTCTCCTTGTCAATTGTGACTAGCAGTCAATAAGTATTGCCCAGGTGGGTTTGTCTTATGGAAATCAGCTTTTGCAGAAATGAATAGAATAAAAGATACCACAAATGTATTTTTAAAGTATTCCCTATGGGATTATTGCAATTCCATGTAAAGATAATCTAGGTGAGCACTGTAATAAATACAATAAAAGCTGAGGTCCAGCATCATTCATAATTTGTCTATAGTAAGATGAGAGTTGACAGCAAGGCTGAGAGTAGAGGCTACTTCTTTTGACTCCCCATTTAGTGCTCTTTTCATTCTGACCTCAAGAATTCAGTCTAACACTGGGTGCAGGGAAGTAAAAAGACAGTTATACAACTGGGAATGTGTTAGAGTTGAGCACACGGGAAACGGAATCCAAATGGAGAGAGTAGAAAATGTTTCCCACAGGAGATGATACAGAACTTTAGAGTTGACCAGGTAAAGGGAAGGGGAGAATGCCCCCAGCAGTGAAAACAGCATATATACAAATCTTGAATCTGTGAAAGTAGAGGACCTGTTCAGAGACTGCAAGTCACCCAAATGTCTGGGTGAGCTGGAGTGTGGGAAAGAAGAGGCTAGATATCGAGAGGAGAAAAAATAAGTGCCTACGATGCCATACTAAAGAATTAAAATTTTAGCCAAACTTCTTGGGATGACATTGGAAGATTTTATACAAAGAAGCGTTGTGGTTAGATTTGCATTTTAGAAAGAATACTTTGGCAGGAGAATGCACTGGACTTGGGAGTGGGGAGAGAGGGCTGTAAAAACAAAAGGCAGGGCACGAAGAGACGAGGAAACTTGCAGTGCAATGGAGAGAAAATGCAAGTTCCAGAGACAGTGAAGAAACAGTGATACTTTTGAAAACACATGCTGTCGGTGTCTGCTACATGACACCAAGACAAAAATGCAGAATGAGGAACTCTCTAGGCATCACCCTGGTGAGGTGAGGTAGCTGGGACATCCAAGTGGAGACATGTAGTTGGTATATGGTTCTGTGCCTCTGGAGCTCAGGAGAACAGTCAAAAAGAGAGCTAAAATGGGGTGATGGCTAATCATCCATTCAGTAAACATCTAGTGAGCATTTGCAAAGTGCCAGATACTGTGATAGGCTCTGGAATTCAGAGGTGAATTAAATCAAGCCCATCTTTGTCTCCCAGGTATTTATAGTTTGCAGAGGAGGCAAGAGACACGTGAGGAGTTCAGGGAAGGAAAGAATCATAGCTTCTACTATGCCATTGTGTCCAGAGCATGGTGGGGTAGTAAGTTCTCTCTGGGCAAAGTTAGTTAATCTGATGCAGTGCTGTGAAGTTATATTCTCAGTCCTTGAAAAAAGAATGTGCATAAATGGTAAAGCACTAACTTGCTCAGAAGTTTCCTTTGCCATTTGATTCTAATGAATAATGCTCATTGGTAAGTTTATCTAAATTGTTGTTTCAGGAATAGTAACAGTAGCTAACTTTATTGAGCCTCTACTACATGTGAGTCTGTCCAGTCTTCTAAATATTTCAAATATATTTTCTCATTTAATCCTTCCAAGGACCCCAGAAAGTTGGAACTATTATAATCTCTATGGTACACAGGAGAGAATCAAAGCACAGAAAAAGTAAGTAACTTACCCAAGGTCACCAATTAGAAAATGGCTGATCTAGGATTCAGGCATGACAATCCTGTATCTCCTTACAGGAAAAATAAGAATAAGTTGCTTTAGGAAAGATAACAGAATGCTGTTCTATCATTAATTGTGTATTAATGTTGACTTTTGTTATTTTCCTCTTTTAAAAAATTATTATGGGGTACTTAAACTGATACCTTACCAAAGAAGATATACACATGGCATATAAACACAGGTAAAGATGCTAAACATCATTAGTAATTAGGGAAATACAAATTAAAACCATGATGAGATACTACTATTATCATGGAAGAGATTTCAATAGCTGACAATACAGTGTGTTTGTGAGGACGCAGAGCAACTGCAACTTGCATAATTTGCTGTTGAGAAGGCAAGTTACTACATTAACTGTGGAAAAAAGATTGTTGACTTCTGAAATAGTTAAATATTCACTTACCACCTGTCTTATTCCTGGGAATATACTGAAGTGAAACAAATACCTTTTTAATTAAAAATTATATGCAAAAAAAAAAAAATTATTATGGGGTTAATTTTTTCAGACAATTATTATTGTTTTGCCTGAATAAACACACCACACCTCTTCCTTTCATTCACGTGAACTGCCAGAATTTGGTAAAGTCTTTATATTCCTTATGTCTGCATGGAGACCTTACAGGATCTCTCTAACAAGAAAGACCCTTTACAAAGCTACTCAACTTTTTATAAAGAATTGGTTAGTAAAACATACCTATTGGGTAATTATTTTGGCTGAGAGAAATATTGTAATGAAAAGTTATCATTCATTAAAGAAAAATCATTCAACACTTACTCCTGGGTGTCAAGTACTGTCCTAGACTCCAGAGATAAAAACGCATATCAAATATGGTTTCGGCCTACATGTTAGAAGGAAATAATGATTAAATCATTCACTTCTGGTTCCCAATAAAGAAAACTTACCCACAGAACGCACAGAGGGCATAACCCTTAGTGGTGGAAACTGGGGAAAGAAAAATCACACACATTACTTAGCTAACACATACCATAATCACTTAGTTTGGTTTCCAAAATAAGGGCCATTATTAGACCCTTGAAAGCTTTTTAAAAATTTTTATCATTGATTTTCTGGGTAGTCCGGAAATTATTACTTACAGCTTCACTCTTTTGTATAACACACCTTAGCTTTTAGGACCTGGATCTACATGTTTGGGTGTATTTAATTGATCGAGAATCATTGACATTGTGTGTGTATGCATTCCGGACAGTAAATTATCCTTTTGATTTCCTTGGTTGTGTTTGCTTTTGTTCATTCTTAGCCCTCCAAAATCCTTAATGACTAACCAAGAATGTGACCACCCTCATTGTTACCACATTAAACACGCTTACTCAAGCCAAGACCTCTTTCACTGGCCCCTTTTTCTTTTATCTTAAAAAAAAAAAAAAAATTGGGACTTCCCTGGTGTTGCCGTGGTTAAGGATCCACCTGCCAATGCAGGAGACACAGGTTCAAGCCCTGGTCCGGGAAGATCCCACATGCCGCGGAGCAACTAAGCCCGTGCGCCACAACTACTGAAGCACGCGCACCTAGAGCCCGTGCTCTACACACAACAAGAAAAGCCACTGCAATGAGAAGCCCGCGCACAGCAAAGAAGAGTAGCCCCTGCTCGCTGCAACTAGAGAAAGCCTGCGCACAGCCACGAAGACCCAACGCAGCCAAACATAAATAATAAATAAATAAATTTATAAGAAAAAAATAAAAATAAAAATAAATCAATTCTAGAGGCATTTCCTTTTAGTATCTTTATTTTCTCTTATCTCTCCAACTCGAACTCTTCTATCAATTATAGCTTTTCTCCCAGAGAAAAGACAGAGGTCCTTAGCAACACATGTAGTCTCTGAGCACCATGGCAATAAAAGCAATGCAACCTTACAACTCTCCTGGGCTGCTCTGAGGAAAAGAACATCATAATGTGGAAGAAGATCCAACACTGTGATGTTGAACATGTATTTATTTACCTCACTGCGATGCTGTGAGAACAAATATGGTAAACTTGTCCTTAATCTCCTGTCTTTAATCTCCTCAAAAGAAAGGAAAAGGAATACGAAATCTTGTGAATGAATATGAAACATACCATATAGAAAGAAACAAACAAAAAATTACTAAATTTTCTGCTAGAAGTTTCATTCTCTTAGTTTGAATCACAGTACACTGGCCACAGCAATTATAACCTTAAAGCGAAATTATTGATAATATTCAATTAATTACACTGTATTGTGTGCCAGACTTACTGACAATAATTTTTTAAAAGTTCTGCTTGAACAGTTGATCAAGTGTTTTTGGTCATGACTCTGAAGCACAGTTAATTTTTTAAAATAAATTATTTTGGGTCATGATTTTTAAAACACAGTGAAGGAAGTCACCTCATTAACATAACATGATTGATGATAATTCCAATTGAACTGCCAATCACACTTTTTAGGTTTGTTAGAAACTAGCATCAAGCTATAATTGAGGACACAGAAAGAGGAAGCTGTCCTGAACATTAAGTTAGATCATCAGAAACCAGTCTTGCTCCTTAAGATTCACCCTAAATTTTACAATTAATCTTTCTAAATAGCAATATAATTATGTTACTGTTTGGCTCAAAACCTTTAGTAGCTCTTTACTGTCTACAAAAATGTAAGATAATTGATTATAACAGTGGTCTCCAAGATTTGTTTTACAATTAGCTATGCTTAAATAGAAAAGAAAACAAGAAAGCAAGATGAAAGAAGGAAAGAAAGAAAGAGAGAGAGAGAGAGAAAGAAAGAAAGAAAGAAAACTAAGCATGTAAGTATGTATTCCCTCCATATAAAATTACCTAAGTGTGTTAGTATAATTATCTAATACCTTAAAATATAATTCTCTCATAGCACAGAGTTTATTGCTAAACATCATGGCTTAAATTCATGTCTCAAGTGGCCTTCCTGATTGTTTGACTAATTTTATTAGACTACCTCTTCCTCTCGTATGCGATTAGATTATCATTTGCTTTTTACCTCCTAACATAGTTGTCAAAGAAGGGCAGGAGAAGAGTCAGCTTTGTAATTTCCTTTTGTCTGCCTGTGCTTGTATTTTAATATTTTATATTTGCGGTTCCTTTGTAGGGAATCTTTTTGTGGCTTTTTCATTTATAATAGTCTAAAATATATTATATAATCCACCAGTTCACATAAACAGGCATACGATGTACAGCATGCAAAGACTTTAAGGTCTGGTCTCTGAGAAAACATTCAACGTTGACTTTTGTTGCTGGAAATATGGCAGTCTGAGGTTCAGAGGAACCCTTCCTAGTAGGACACACCTCACGATATTGTATAAAATATTTTTCAAAAAGGATTCTTGATTAATGCTGGCAGAGGAATTAAGGAATCTTCAGAGGCCAAAAAAAACCCAAGAAGGTGGAAAGTGGGCACTGGCTTTTAATGGACCACCTGTGTGGTAAAGAGAAAAAACTGGGGCCCTGACTAGGGTAGATGTTTAAACCCTGGCATAAAATCTGGACACTTAAAAGACAATATTCTCCAGCATAGAACAGAGAGATCAGCTCGGTGCTTTGCGATGACCTAGAGGGGTGGGATAGGGAGGACGGGAGGGAGGCTCAAGAGGGAGGAGATATGGGGACATATGTATGCATATGGCTGATTCGCTTTGGTGTACAACAGAAACTAACACAGTATTGTGAAGCAATTATACTCCAATAAAGATCTATTTAAAAATAAAAAAGGACAATATTCTCATTAGGTGACATAGGAAAAAATTAACCATTCTCACAGAGAGATATACCTGTCACACTCTGTGAAGACAGAAAAAAAGAAAAGTTCTAATAATTCCTAACCTTAAGCCTGCATTCACATGATTTTTTTACCCCCAACACCCACTCAAAAATATTTTACTTTAAAGCACTTCCAGATAGTTGTGCTCTCTGGAGGAAAACAAGTTGAACTTGGTTGTCAAAGAAATCTCACAGGGAAAGCTCCAAGGAAAATCAGCTCACAATAAAAAGTTAGTAAACACACATAAAAACAAGGTACTAGGGGTGAGAGTCAACAGAAACAACAAACTACTATATTCACTTCTTTAAAACTACAGATATAAGAACTGATAACAAGGGAGAATTAAGTATGTTTAAAGATATAAAATAATTCAAAGTATGATAAAAGAACAATTGATTAAGCAAATTTGTGAAAAGTAGTAAAATAAATTTCAAAAATGAAAAATATAATCTTGACATTAGAAACTCAATGTTTTGGATACATACCAGATTGGAAATGGCTGAAAAGAAAATTAGTAAACTGGGAGATGGTAGAGCTAAAGAAACTCAAAAATGCAAACTAGAGACACAAGGATACCAAAGAAATAGATCAGGAACATAGAAGGTAGAGGGAGAAAACCTACACACATTTAATGGAAGTTCCACAGAGAGAAAATGTAGAGAATAGGGGAGGGAACTTAAAAGAGATAATGGCTGAAATTTTTCTGGAAATGATAAAAAGATATCAATCCTCAGGACTCAGAAGACCAATGAATCCAATGAAGAATATATAAAAAGAAATACACTCCATAAGCACATGGTAGTGAAATTTCAAAATACCAAAGGCAAGATCTTAAAAGTAGCCAGATCACCTCAATATACATGATCCACTGAGTTCTCAGCTTCAATAATTGAAGCCAGATGACAGTGGAATTATATTTGGTTCTTGTCAACCAAGTTAGAACTCTATCCTTATGCAGCATTTGGAAATGTTGGGGAGTGTTTTCATTGTCACAATGACTGACGTGTGACTGGCAAGTTACTTAACATGTGCCTTGATTTTCTTATTATTATGGGACTAAGAATATTTATCTCATAAGATTACTGTGAAGATTACATGTGTTAAATATACAGAAATCATTCTTAACAATGCTTGTCACATAGTAAGTGCAATGGAAGTATAACTATTATAGCACCCTGGAGCTACTGTCCTTAATGCAAAGGGGAGTTAAGATAATGAGGAATTGTCTGACCCAAACTTCTAAGAAAGTCCCCCATTGAAAAACACTGAAAACCTATCCAACTTCTTACAACTCTTCCCACTATTTTCTTCACCTCACCTCCCCAAACCCTATCTTCTGGTCCCTCTCTGAATTCACTTATTCACCCAACAAATAGTTATAGAAAGCAACACTAGGAGCCTGGAACTAATCTTTGTATTGTCTTATGATTATATATATCATTGAAAATTCCCTGTGTGCAGGGACTGGCAATTTCTGGCAATTTCATTTTCTCTTCCAGCACATACTGGAGCTTATTTTTCCTAGCCTCCCTTGTCATTGCAGTCGGGCTACACAACTGGATTCTGGCGAGTGGAATAGTAGACCACTTCCAGGCCTGGACACAGAACATCCTGTGGTATCCTCTTCTCCCTTGTTCTCTTTGCCTATGAGCCTGCTAAGTGTGGCGTATCCAGGCGTGGATTCCAAGGAGACTATGATCTCTGAATCAGCACATCCAAAACATCTTGTCAGACCTAGACATAAGCAAGAAATGCATGATTATTCTGTTAAGCTATTGAAAATTATGTTCTGATCAATGCAGCATAATTCTTTCCTTTTTAACTTTCTAAACCTAGAATAGAACACAGTGCCTGGTATATAGTACATCTGCATAAATATTTATTAAGACAATGAAGGAATGAAGGAAAGAAATAATGTACAAATTAACTTAACCATTTCTTATTTTATCTGAAGTGATTATTCTAACCCATCTACAACTCTTTTTTTTTTTGTGTGTGGTCTTATTTGCTGCTCCGCTTTATTTTATTTATTTATTTATTTATTTATTTAATTTATTTTTTAAACATCTTTATTGGAGTATAATTGCTTTACAATGGTGTGTTAGTTTCTGCTTTATAACAAAGTGAATCAGTTATACATATACATATGTTCCCATATCTCTTCCCTCTTGCATCTCCCTCCCTCCCACTCTCCCTATCCCACCCCTCTAGGTGGACACAAAGCACCAAGCTGATCTCCCTGTGCTATGCGGTTGCTTCTCCCTAGCTATTTATTTTACCTTTGGTAGTGTATATATGTCCATGCCACTCTCTCACCCTGTCACATCTTACCCCTCCCCCTCCCCATATCCTCAAGTCCATCCTCTAGTAGGTCTGTGTCTTTATTCCCGTCTTGCCACTAGGTTCTTCATGACCTTTATCTTCCCTTAGATTCCATATATATGTGTTAGCATACTGTATTTGTTTTTCTCTTTCTGGCTTACTTCACTCTGTATGACAGACTCTAACTCCATCCACCTCACTACAAATACCTCCATTTCATTTCTTTTTATGGCTGAGTAATATTCCATTGTATATATGTGCCACATCTTCTTTATCCATTCATCCAATGATGGACACTTAGGTTGCTTCCATGTCCTGGCTATTGTAAATAGAGCTGCAATGAACATTTTGGTACATGACTCTTTTTGAATTATGGTTTTCTCAGCAGGTTGTGCATTTCTAAGAATCTGTCCATTTCTTCCAGGTTGTCCATTTTATTGGCATAGAGTTGCTTGTAGTAATCTCTCATGATCGTTTTTATTTCTGCAGTGTCAGTGGTTACTTCTCCTTTTTCATTTCTAATTCTATTGATTTGAGTCTTCTCCCTTTTTCTCTTGATGAGTCTGGCTAATGATTTATCAATTTTGTTTATCTTCTCAAAGAACCAGCTTTTAGTTTTATTGATCTTCGCTATTGTCTCCTTCATTTCTTTTTCATTTATTTCTGATCTGATCTTTATGATTTCTTTCCTTCTGTTAACTTTGGGGTTTCTTTGTTCTTCTTTCTCTAATTGCTTCAGGTGCAAGGTTAGGTTGTTTATTTGAGATGTTTCTTGTTTCTTGAGGTAGGCTTGTATTGCTATAAACTTCCCTCTTAGAACTGCTTTTGCTGCATCCCATAGGTTTTGGGTCGTCGTGTCTCCATTGTCATTTGTTTCTAGGTATTTTTTGATTTCCCCTTTGATTTCTTCAGTGATCATTTCGTTATTAAGTAGTGTATTGTGTAGCCTCCATGTGTTTGTATTTTTTAGAGATCTTTTCCTGTAATTGATATCTAGTCTCATAGCGTTGTGGTTGGAAAAGATACTTGATACGATTTCAATTTTCTTAAATTTACCAAGGCTTGATTTGTGACCCAAGATATGATCTATCCTGGAGAATGTTCCATGAGCACTTGAGAAAAATGTGTATTCTGTTGCTTTTGTGTGGAATGTCCTATAAATATCAATTAAGTCCATCTTGTTTAATGTATCATTTAAAGCTTGTGTTTCCTTATTTATTTTCATTTTGGATGATCTGTCCATTGGTGAAAGTGGGGGTGTTAAAGTCCCCTACTATGATTGTGTTGCTGTCGATTTCCCCTTTTATGGCTGTTAGTATTTGCCTTATGTATTGAGGTGCTCTTATGTTGGGTGCATAAATATTTACAATTGTTATACCTTCCTCTTGGATCGATCCCTTGATCATTATATAGTGTCCTTCTTTGTCTCTTGTAATAGTCTTTATTTTAAAGTCTATTTTGTCTGATATGAGAATTGCTACTCCAGCTTTCTTTTGATTTCCATTTGCATGGAATATCTTTTTCCATCCCCTCACTTTCAGTCTGTATGTGTCTCTAGGTCTGAAGTGGGTCTCTTGTAGACAGCATATATATGGGTCTTGTTTTTGTATCCATTCAGCCAGCCTGTGTCTTTTGGTGGGAGCATTTAATCCATTTACATTTAAGGTAATTATCGATATGTATGTTCCTATTCCCATTTTCTTAAATGTTTTGGGTTTGTTATTGTAGGTGTTTTCCTTCTCTTGTGTTTCTTGCCTAGAGAAGTTCCTTTAGCATTTGTTGTAAAGCTGGTTTGGTGGTGCTGAACTCTCTCAGCTTTTGCTTGTCTGTAAAGTTTTTAATTTCTCCATCAAATCTGAATGAGATCCTTGCTGGGTAGAGTAATCTTGGTTGTAGGTTTTTCTCCTTCATCACTTTAAGTATATCCTGCCACTCCCTTCTGGCTTGCAGAGTTTCTGCTGAAAGATCAGCTGTTAACCTTATGGGGATTCCCTTGTGTGTTATTTGTTGTTTTTCCCTTGCTGCTTTTAATATGTTTTCTTTATATTTAATTTTTGATAGTTTGATTAATATGTGTCTTGGCGTGTTTCTCCTTGGATTTATCCTGTATGGGACTCTCTGTGCTTTCAGGACTTGATTAACTATTTCCTTTCCCATATTAGGGAAGTTTTCAACTATAATCTCTTCAAATATTTTCTCAGTCCCTTTCTTTTTCTCTTCTTCTTCTGGGACCCCTATAATTCGAATGTTGGTGCATTTAGTATTGTCCCAGAGGTCTCTGAGACTGTCCTCAGTTCTTTTCATTCTTCTTTCTTTATTCTGCTCTGCAGTAGTTATTTCCACTATTTTATCTTCCAGGTCACTTATCCGTTCTTCTGCCTCAGTTATTCTGCTATTGATCCCATCTAGAGTATTTTTAATTTCATTTATTGTGTTTTTCATCGTTGCTTGGTTCCTCTTTAGTTCTTCTACGTCCTTGTTAAATGTTTCTTGCATTTTGTCTATTCTATTTCCAAGATTTTGGATCATCCTTACTATCATTATTCTGAATTCTTTTTCAGGTAGACTACCTATTTCCTCTTCATTTGTTAGGTCTGGTGTGCTTTGACCCTGCTCCTTCATCTGCTGTGTGTTTTTCTGTCTTCTTATTTTGCTTATCTTACTGTGTTTGGGGGTCTCCTTTTCACAGGCTGCAGGTTCGTAGTTCCCGTTGTTTTTGGTAGCTGTCCCCAGTGGCTAAGGTTGGTTCAGTGGGTTGTGTAGGCTTCCTGGTGGAGGGAACTAGTGCCTGTGTTCTGGTGGATGAGGCTGGATCTTGTCTTTCTGGTGGACACGTCCACATCTGGTGGTGTGTTTTGGGGTGTCTATGGCCTTATTATGATTTTAGGCAGCCTCTCTGCTAATGGATGGGGCTGTGTTCCTGTCTTGCTAGTTGTTTGGCATAGGGTGTCCAGCACTGTAGCTTGCTGGTCACTGAGTGAAGCTGGGTCTTGATGTTGAGACGGAGATCTCAGAGAGATTTTCGCCATTTGGTATTACATGGAGCTGGGAGGTCTCTTGTGGACCAGTGTCCTGAAGTTGGCTCTCCCACCTCAGAGGCACAGCCCTGATGCCTGCCTGGAGCACCAAGAGCCTTTCATCCACACAGCTCAGAGTAAAAGGGAAAAAAAATAGAAAGGAATAAAGAAAGAGGATAAAATAAAATGAAATAAAATAAAGCTATTATAAAGCAAAGCTATACAGACAAAATCTCACCCAGAAGCATACACATATACACTCACAAAAAAAGGAAAAGGGGAAAAATTAATATATCCTGCTCCCAAAGTCCACCTCCTGAATTTGGGATGATTCGTTGTCTATTCAGGTATTCAACAGATGCAGGCACATCAGGTTGTTTGTGGAGCTTTAATCCGCTGCTCCTGAGGCTACTGGGAGAGATTTCCCTTTCTCTTCTTTGTTCGCACAGCTCCTGGGGTTCAGCTTTGGATTTGGACCCGCCTCTGCGTGTAGGTCGCCTGAGGGCGTCTGTTCCCCGCCCAGACAGGACGGGGTTAAAGGAGCAGCTGCTTCGGGGGCTCTGGCTCACTCAGGCGGGGGGAGGGAGGGGTACGGAGGAGGCGGGGCGAGCCTGCGGCGTCAGAGGCGTCGTGACGTTGCAGCAGCCTGAGGCGCGCCGTGCGTTCTCCCCGGGAAGTTGTCCCCGGATCACGGGACGCTGGCAGTGGCGGGCTGCACCGGCTCCCGGGAGGGGCGGTGTGGAGAGTGACCTGTGCTCGCACACAGGCTTCTTGGTGGCGGCAGCAGCAGCCTTAGCGTCTCATGCCCGTCTCTGGGGTCCGCGCTGTTAGCCGCGGCTCGCGCCCGTCTGTGGAGCTCGTTTAGGCGGCGCTCTGAATCCCCTCTCCTCGCGCACCAGGAAACAAAGAGGTAAGAAAAAGTCTCCTGCCTCTTCGGCAGCTGCAGACTTTTCCCGGACTCCCTCCCGGCTAGCTGTGGTGCGCTAACCCCTTCAGGCTGTGTTCACGCCACCAACCCCAGTCCTCTCCCTGCGATCCGACCGAAGCCCAAGCCTCAGCTCCCAGCCCCGCCCACCCCGGCGGGGGAGCAGACAAGCCTCTCGGGCTGGTGAGTGCTGCTCGGCGCCGAGCCTCCGTGCGGGAGTCTCTCCGCTTTTCCCTCCTCACCCCTGTGGCTGCGCTCTCCTCCGTGGCTCCGAAGCTTCCCCCTCCGCCACCCGCAGTCTCTGCCCGCGAAGGGGCTCCTAGTGTGTGGAAATCTTTCCTCCTTCACGGCTCCCTCCCACTGGTGCAGGTCCCGTCCCTATTCTTTTGTCTCTGTTATTTCTTTTTTCTTTTGCCCTACCCAGGTAGGTGGGGAGTTTCTTGCCTTTTGGGAGGTCTGACGTCTTCTGCCAGCGTTCAGTGGGTGTTCTGTAGGAGCAGTTCCACGTGTAGATGTATTTCTGATGTATCTGTGGGAAGGAAGGTGATCTCTGCGTCTTACTCTTCCACCATCTTCCCACCTCTACAACTCTTAATTTTACTAATTATGCCCCTTTTGGGGGTTAAAGAGGCCTTTTTTCTGCCTCTTATGTACTTTTTACTTACACTCTAAGGAAATACAAGACCACTTAGTGATAATGTTGGCCTTTTAGATACTGTTCAAAATGGACTGAGGTAAGATGGTCTATACTTCAAAGGAAAGTTAAAAATTTTTCCTCAAACATTTCCTCTTGGCATTTCACCGTTGGAGTCAGAGTAGAAGCTCTGCATCAGGGTAAGGTGGAGGCTCTGGATGATGCAGGAGATCTTAGACTTAGCAATGGAGATCCGGCAGACAGATGAGCTGGTAGTGGGACAGCGAGGAGGACAAGGGGGCTACTGGGGAGTGGCTTCCCTTCTTCCTTGGCCCTCACCCTTCTCTTGCCATAGATTTTACACTAAAGTGGTGCTGGGAGAACAGTCAGGAAGAACCTGGAGGAGGAAGGGTGGAGGGAGAGAAGGAAAAGGTCTCAAGATCAGCAGCTGGAAGGAAAAGGGAATGTCTCTCCTCAGCCTTTTAAGCCAGGTTTTCCTGCATAAGCACTGTTTGTAAGTTAAGCTTAAATACTTCGTGGACCTGACATACATGTCTTTTTTTTTTTTTAACATCTTTATCGGAGTATAATTGCCTTACAATGTTGTGTTAGTTGCTGCTGTATAACAAAGTGAATCAGCTATATGTATACATATATCCCCATATCCCCTCCCTCTTGCGTTTCCCTCCCACCTTCCCTCTCCCACCCCTCTAGGTGGTCACAAAGCACCGAGCTGATCTCCCCATGCGATGCAGCTGCTTTCCACTAGCTATCTATTTTACATTTGGTAGTGTATATATGTCAATGCCACTCTCTCACTTCGTCCCAGCTTACGCTTCCCCATCCCCGTGTCCTCAAGTCCATTCTCTACGTCTACGTCTTTGTTCCTGTCCTGCCCTTAGGTTCATCAGAACCATTTTTTCTCTTTTTTTTTTTGGATTCCATATATATGTGTTAGCATATGGTATTAGTTTTTCTCTTTCTGACTTACTTCACTCTGTATGACAGACTCCAGGTCCATCCACCTCACTACAAATAACTCAATTCATTTCTTTTCATGGCTGAGTAATATTCCATTGTATATATGTGTCACGTCTTCTTTATCCATTCATCTGTCGATGGACACTTAGGTTGCTTCCATGTCCTGGCTATTGTAAATAAAGCAGCAATGAACATTGTGTTAGATGACTCTTTTTGAATTATGGTTTTCTCAGGGTATATGCCCAGTAGTGGGATTGCTGGGTCATATGGTAGTTCTATTTTTAGTTTTTTAAGGAACGTCCATACTGTTCTCCATAGTGGCTGTATCAATTTACATTCCCACCAACAGTGCAAGAGTATTCCCTTTTCTCCACACCCTCTCCAGCATTTACTGTTTGTAAATTTTTTGATGATGGCCATTCTGACCAGTGTGAGGTGATAACTCATTGTAGTTTTGATTTGCATTTCTCTAATGATTAGTGATGTTGAGCATCCTTTCATGTGCTTGTTGGCAATCTCTATATCTTCTTTGGAAAAACGTCTGTTTACAACTTCTGCCCATTAATGGATTGGGTTCTTTGTATTTTTGATATTGAGCTTCATGAGCTTGTATATTTTGGAAATTAATCCTTTGTCTGTTGCTTCGTTTGCGAATATTTTCTCCTGTTCTGAGGGTTGTCTTTTCGTCTTGTTTATGGTTTCCTTTGCTGTGCAAAAGTTTTAAGTTTCATTAGGTCCCATTTTCTTATTTTTGCTTTTATTTCCATTTCTCTAGGGGGGTGGATCAAAAAGGATCTTGCTGTGATTTATGTCATAGAGTGTTCTGCCTATATTTTCACTAAGTGTTTCACTAAAACACTAAGAGTTTTATAGTGTCTGGCCTTACATTTAGGTCTTTAATCCATTTTGAGTTTATTTTTGTGTATGGTGGTAGGAAGTGTTCTAACTTCATTCTTTTACATGTAGCTGTCCAGTGTTCCCAGCACCACTTATTGAAGAGGCTGTCTTTTCTCCATTGTATATTCTTGCCTCCTTTATCAAAGATAAGGTGACCATATGTGCGTGGGATTATCTATGGGCTTTCTATCCTGTTCCATTGATCTATATTTCTGTTTTTGTGCCAGTACCATACTTTCTTGATTACTGTAGCTTTGTATTATAATCTGAAGTCCAGGAGCCTGATTTCTCCAGCTCCGTTTTTCTTTCTCAAGATTGCTTTGGCTATTCGGGGTCTTTTGTGTTTCCATACAAATTGTGAAACTTTTTGTTCTAGTTCTGTGAAAAATGCCATTGGTAGTTTGAACAGAGATTGCATTGAATCTGTAGATTGCTTTGGATAGTATAGTCATTTTCACAATGTTGATTCTTCCAATCCAAGAGCATGGTATATCTCTCCACCTGTTTGTATCATCTTTAATTTCTTTCATCAGTGTCTTATAGTTTTCTGCATACAGATCTTTTGTCTCCTTAGGTAGGTTTTTTCCTAGGTATTTTATTCTTTTTGTTGCAATGGTAAATGGGAGTGTTTCCTTAATTTCTCTTTCAGATTTTTCATCATTAGTGTATAGGAATGCAAGAGATTACTGTGCATTCATTTTATATCCTGCTATTTTACCATATTCATTGATTAGCTCTAGTAGTTCTCTGGTAGCATCCTTAGGATTCACTACGTATAGTATCATGTTATCTGCAAACAGTAACAACATTACTTCTTCTTTTCCAATTTAGATTCCTTTTATTTCTTTTTCTTCTCTGAATGATGTAGCTAAAATTTCCAAAACTATGTTGAATAATAGTGGTGAGAATGGACATCCTCGTCTTTTCCTGATTTTAGAGGAAATGGTTTCAGTTTTTCGTCATTGAGAATGATGTTGGCTGTGGGTTTGTCATATATGGCCTTTATTATGTTGAGGTAAGTTCCCTCTATGCCTACTTTCTGGAGAGTTTTTGTCACAAATGGGTGTTGAATTTTGTCTAAAGCTATTTCTGCATCTATTGAGATGTTCATATGGTTTTTCTCCTTCAGTTTGTTAATATGGTGTATCACATTGATTGATTTGCATATATTGAAGAATGCTTGCGCTCCTGGGTTAAACCCCACTTGATCATGGTGTATGATCCTTTTAATGTGTTGTTGGATTCTGTTTGCTAGTATTTTGTTGAGGATTTTTGTATCTATGTTCATCAGTGATATTGGTCTGTAGTTTTCTTTTTTTGTGACATCTTTGTCTGGTTTTGGTATCAGGGAGTTGGTGGCCTCGTAGAATGAGTTTGGGAGTGTTCCTCCCTCTGCAATATTTTGGAAGAGTTTGAGAAGGATAGGTGTTAGCTCTTCTCTAAATGTTTGAGAGAATTCGCCTGTGAAGCCATCTGGTCCTGGACTTTTGCTTGTTGGAAGATATTTAATCACAGTTTCAATTTCAGTGCTTGTGATTGGTCTGTTTATATTTGCTATTCCTTCCTGGTTCAGTCTCCCAAGGTTGTGCTTTTCTAAGAATTTGTCCATTTCTTGCAGGTTTTCCATATTATTGGCATATTGTTGCTTGTAGTAGTAGCTCATGATCCTTTGTATTTCTGCAGTGTCAGTTGTTACTTCTCCTTTTTCATTTCTAATTCTGTTGATTTGAGCCTTCTCCCTTTTTTGCTTGATGAGTCTGGCTAATGGTTTATCAATTTTGTTTATCTTCTCAAAGAACCAGCTTTTAGTTTTATTGATCTTTGCTATTATTTCCTTCATTTCTTTTTCATTTATTTCTGATCTGATCTTTATGATTTCTTTCCTTCTGCTAATTTTGGGGTTTTTTTGTTCTTCTTTCTCTAATTGCTTTAGGTGTAAGTTTAGGTTGTTTATCTGAGATTTTTCTTGTTTCTTGAGGTAGGATTGTATAGCTATAAACTTCCCTCTTAGAACTGCTTTGCTGAATCCCATAGGTTTTGGGTTGTCGTGTTTTCGCTGTCATTTGTCTCTAGGTATTTTTTGATTTCCTCTTTGATTTCTTCAGTGATCTCTTGGTTATTTAGTAGTGGATTGTTCAGCTTCCATGTGTTTGTGTTTTTTACATTTTTTTCCCCTATAATTGATTTCTAGTCTCATAGCACTGTGGTTGGAAAAGATGCTTGATATGATTTCAATTTTCTTAGATTTACTGAGGCTTGATTTGTGACCCAAGATGTTATCTATCCTCAAGAATATTCCATGTGCACTTGAGAAGAAAGTGTAATCTGCTGTTTTGGGATGGAATGTCCTATAAATATCAGTTACATCTATCTGGTCTATTGTGTCATTTAAAGGTTGTGTTTCCTAATAAATTTTCTGTCTGGATGATCTGTCCATTGGTATAAGTGAGGTGTTAAATGTCCCCCACTGTTATTGCATTACTGTCGGTTTCCTCTTTTATAGGTGTTAGCATTTGCCTTGTGTATTGAGGCGCTCCTATGTTGGGTCTCATTTGTTAATTTTTGTTTTTATTTTCATTACTCTAGGAGGTGGGTCAAAAAAGATCCTGCTGTGATTTATGTCAAAGAGTGTTCTGCCTATGTTTTCATCTAAGTGTAAGTATTCAGGTCTTAATCCTATCTTGGAAACTCTTGACAAAACACTTTTTTATAAAAAAATTGGTAAAGGTGCCAGGGATTGACGACAAAACACTTTTTAATACAAAGATCTTAAACATTTCATAGAATTGTGTTTTCACAAATTCCATATTGTCTCTTTCTGAAATGAAAACTTCAGATCAAGTTTACAAGGAGCCCATGTGCTGATCACCACATTTCAAGATTTGTAGAGAGGTTTCCTTATAAATCTCTCAGAAAGCTCAGTCAGTTTTAGAATCATGAATATAGATGACATACTTCAATACTGACTATTGGGGAATGAGGCTTCCTTGAATCAAGGTAATACAAGAAGGTTGGAAGGAATTAGATTAGAACAATGACTTTCCATTTCTAACCCACTTGACAATAGGAAGTTTTGAAATTAAGTAAGGAGTCTATCAAACACTAACTTTTTTCAGAATAAATAAAATATCATACAGATATATGTATTAGTAATTCTCCAATTTATGTAGATGCTCTTAAAAGTAGTAAAATGTCCAAGTGTTGCTAAACTCATGGTGGTTCTTGCCACTGTCTGTTCATCAGTTACTTTCAAGTGGAATGTGCATTAGACCCATTACCAGAGTCTAGCAAGAGAAGGAGTTGGTCTGGCTGAAGGCAGAGATGCCCTGGGATGTCCAGAAATCTCTTAATTGAAGCAAATAGTCTCCACTTGATATTCTCCATTTATCAGTGAGAATTGTTATCCTCTCCTTCTACAGAAAGACATATCTTGATAATAGCTGCAGAGGTAACTTCTCAGTCAAGTTACAGATTGTTGGCTTTGTTGACTGGAAGCTCAGCTACCCATGGATAAGCTTCCCTCATGGTGATTATCTGTATGACTCAGATTCTAAATAACCTTGCTTCAATCTATGTTGCAGCCTCTATCAACCTGTTGGGATACCCAGGTACTTCAGTTTGTACTAATGCCCATGTTGGTGTTTGCTTAAACTGTATTTGAAGACCATTGAAACCCCTGGATACAGGCTTTTCTGCAAGAGTAAATCTGTGTTGTCAACCACTACTGTTGGGGCAAGTTTCCTTGAGTCTCTCCTGCTCTGGAGTATGGGTTTATTGCCATCCTTGGATTTACTGTTCCAGACAGTCAAGCACCATACAGAGTCATAAAATTTCAAGAATGGACACCCAGTGGAAATGTTATCTAAAAGATAATATAGTTATTCATTTAGGAAAATAAAGTCCTTTCTTTCTGGAGAGCTCCAACTTGTTTTTTGTTTCATTTGCCCTCTGCTTTAATTGAACTAATCATTCATCTTGAATATGTTAAGCTGTGACAGATTTTTTTTTCCAGACAGAGTGTTAATGAACCAAATTGTTTTAAATTTTCAACTATCTATATCGGTGACCTGAAAACTGGGGCACACAAAGACTTCTCATGCAGGATGTGAACATGGAAAGTTTTAAGGGAATCAATTTCCTTATTCTCAACTTTCATATGTACTTTTCCTTAAAACTGATCTGCCTCAAGGAGTCATGCCAATTTTCCTCTCCCACTTTCCCTTTCACAGTATAAAAGTGAGGTGAGTAGTTCAGCCATACTGAATTTTACTATGTACATTGTGCCAGGGTGTAAAAATCTCTGAGAGTGCCAAATATAGGAAAGGCTGAAAATATTGCTGTCAGTGAAGCCTTATTTGAGCAAAGCACCATAAATCCATGGTAGGACTTTATATATCCCTGATTTATACATATTTCTGTGAGTGGTGTTAGAAATAGAGGTTTTGGCCCATGCTGGAATGTTCTGAATTTAGATATATTGTAGAGTAGGAGTAGCTAGAGTGATGACTTTTTTTGTTTAATGATAATTTTTCTCTCCCCTAATTATAGGCAACAAAAGTATATTTCATCTGAGGGACAGTGCAATGAGAACAAGCAAAGACAGCATCAGTAACGCCTACCAAAGGTGACAGTACATTATTTCATCCAGCCAGTGAATTCAGTTTCTTAAACTCTTCTCCTCCAATGATCTCGTGCTTCATCCTACTTTAGCCATTAACTTCCAGGATCATAGATTAGACCTTGCCATTTCCAGTAACTGCAACACCTCCACAGTCTCCCACCACCATACAAATTCACCCACCAATAAATGTAACCATATTCTCTGCTTTCCCACCCGATACTATAGATAACTATCATGCTATGGTGGAAAACCAATTCCGCCACTTGGGCATAGCTCCCACCCTCTCTCTCCCTAGTCAAGAACTGAGACTAGCAATTCCACCTCTTCTCACATAATCAATTTTTTACTATCTACCAAATTTCCTATCAGTATCCAAACATGCTGAGGTTTTCTTTTTCTATCTTTAAAATACCCTATTTTTAACCTCACTTACTCTGAAAACTACTATCCATTTTTTGCTCTCATTTCTAATAAGACTCCTCAAAAATTGTCTATACTTGCTTCCCCTGATTCCTTTTCTCCAATTCTCTCCTTAACCTATGAAGTGCTACAAAGTTAGGCTTTCACCCAACATTACACCAAAAGTTTATTATAAAGTTCACTAATGACTTTCACAGTTATTAAATCCATTGATCATTTCTGCTTCAGCTTCCTTGATCTACCAGTAGGATTTAATATAGTAATTGATTAATCTTTCTTCCTTGATATAAATTTTTCTCTTAGCTACATATCGCCTTTGTGTTCTTTCTCCCTCACTGGTCTCTCTTTCCCAGTCTCCTTTGTTTTTTCTTCCTCTTCACTCCAACCTCAAAATGTTGGTCCGCCATATGACCCAGTCCTTGATCCTTGATTGTTCTCAACACACACACCCTTTGTGATCTCATTCAACCTCATGGCCTTAAATAACATAGTCTATCATATTACCAATGACTCTCAATTGTACGTTGCTATCCCAGTCCTCTCTCTTGAACTTCAGGCTTATCTACAAACTTTATGTTGTGTATATATATTTATTTACCTCAAAAGCCCTGAGCCATCCTTTACTCCTTCCTTTCTCTTATGTTGCACATTCAGTGCATCTAGAAATCTTGTAACTCACCTTCCAAAAAGTCCATAATCAGACTTCTCACTAGCCTTTTCTGAGACACCATCATTTCTCACTTGAATTGTTCAATACCCTCCTTAGAGGTCTCCCTACTTCTACCTTTGCTGCTATACAGTCTATTTTCAACAAAGTAACCACAATGATCCTTTAAAAATATTTGTATCTTTATGAGATGATGGATGTTATCTAAACTTAATTGTGATAACCATTTCGTGAGGTATGTAAGTCAAATTATTTTGCGGTACACCTTAAACGTATACAGTGCTCTATGTCAATTATATCTCAGTAAAACTGGAAGAAAAAATGCAGTTCAGGTCATGTTATTCCTGTCTTAAAACCCTCCAGTGCCCTCTTCCTCCATCTTACTCAGAGTTAAAACCAAAGTCCATATAATGGCTGCCAAGTTCCCTCAGGATCTGGCCTCCCATTGCCTCTCTGAATTCCTCTTTTACCTGTCCCTACTCTTTACCATATTCCAGAAACACTGGCACCCTTGAACATGCCCAGCAAGCTCCCATATTAGGGTCTGTGCACAGGATTTCTCCTTTGTCTGGAGTGATCTTCCAATTTCCCCCTTCCTTTTTTTTTTTGGCCATGCCACGTGGCTCACAGGATCTTAGTTCCACGACCAGGGATCAAACCTGTGCCCCCTGCAGTGGAAGTGTGGAGTCCTAACCACTGGACCGCCAGGGAATTCCTGACTTCTCCTCTCTTTTAACACATTGCTCAAATCTTATTAATATTACAAACTTCCCAATGCATTCCCTTGCTTTTGCAATCCTGACCTCTATTTTTCCTCTTCTACTTTTTTTTTTCCATAGCACACATCACCTTCAAACATACTATTTAATTTCTTTATTATGTTTATTATCTGTTTCTAAACTGTAAGCTCCTTGAAGGCAGGATCTTGGTTTTTGTTTACTGATGTACCCCAAAAACATAGAATAGCACCTGTCCATAGAAGATGCTCAAAAAAATATTTGTTGAATAAATGAATAGAAATCCTCTAGGGCCTTAGGGCCTATGCAAGCAAACAACTTTGAAAACCATTGATATGAATGATTTTCAATTTCATAAGGGAGCTGTAAGTTCAAATGAGACATGTCTAAAAGAAAACCTTGTAACCTCAAATTATGGTTTCATTTTTTAAAATTTAACAGTGTTAAATTTGGAAACAGCTTTAAGTCATTTTGTGAAATGTAGGTCTGAATGAACACTAAGAGATACAGACTATTTTTCAACTCAGAGCAATGAGGTGATTGCTCTAATTCATGATCACTTTAAAATAGAGCATTCTCTGTAAGTCTGCCTTTGGAATAGAGAAGAGAACTTCCCTGGAAAGTTTCATATTCCATGGTTATATGTTTTTTAAAGACAAAAATCAAGAATTGATTTATTGCCTTGGTTTTAAAATGCTGATCTTTAGTATTTTTGGTTAACTGTAAATCCTGTCAGTAAGAGTCAATGCAGTGCCTGTCTTTCTACAAAAGAAAGGGGCTCTTTAGAAATTATAAAGTAAAGAGTTTAATGCCTCTTCCTTCCAAATACCCCTTAGAAACTGTAGGTTTAAAAGTTCAACAACTCTTCCCTCCAAAGAGCTAAATTTAATCATTAGAAAATCAACTGGCAAACACCTTAGGAACAAAAGAATAATAAGAAGCATGGCTTTGTGGAAAAATAGCCTGTGGGACCAATCTAGCTTTTCTGGAGACCAGAATGACAGAACTAGTTAGAATAGGTGTAATTTATCTTGACTTGAATAGGATCACTGTGGGAATGGAAATTATGACCCCAGAAATATACAGTCTGGCATGAACGTCAACTCCTCCTTTCAGTGATTTTTCTGTCAGACTATAGGCAAGCTTTCTGCACATACTGCTTTTTGTGGTTATGGTAAGAATTTCATTGGCAACAGCTTGTAGCCACGGTTTGGTGGCACACAAGAGGAGTAAGATACTCTGACAAAACCCTGCTGCACAGCAGGCCAGCATACACCAAAGCCAAATGGCAAAAGCTCACAGTGAGCCATTTCTCATCTGTCCACAGAAGGCAAAGAAAATGATGCTTGAGGAACAAACTCGGTGCAGCAGCAAAGCAGATTAACCCCCCCCAAACAAAATATGTATGTGTGTTGCCCCCAAAGATTGCCTAGCTAATATTATTGTCCAATGGAAATATTTTCCTAGGGAAAAAATGAACAGTCCTCAAAGGTAACACTGACCTAGAAGCTAGATATTTTGTGGAGTTTATGTCTAATCTAGTTGGGTTTTTTTCATATTTTATTTGATGATCACATTAATGGAATATAGAGCATATAAATTAAAATCATAGGTAATTTCAAATTAGAATAAGATATTTGCCATGATAATAAGATATTTTGTCCCAGCCAGAAAGAAATGGAATTCAGTTTAAAGATTCATGTTCATAAAGTGATCCAAATACAGAAGAAAAAATACACTAAATTTAAGAATGTGTGGCGTAGCTAAAAAGAAGAGAGTAATCACAGAGAACACAGATAATGACATAGTAGAAATGCAGAATATTATTTAAAAGTGTATATGATACAGGATCTTAAGAACTTAGTTGTAACAGAGGAATGAAATTACTCTCAACTCTGGTACATACATTAAAGTGTCTTGTATACAACGTATTAGAGATAAGAAAAACTTTGAATTCCCAGGCATGAACTAAGATAATTCAGGGTTTGCAAATAGGTGATATGAGAACAGGTTAAATGAATGGGATCATTACCCAGAAGAAGGGAAGATTGTGGAATGACCTCAGCCTTCCAATTTATAAAGGAAATTAGGCAGAGGGTGACCAGCTGTTACCAATCTCCACTGAGGACTAAATCAGAGGAAATGGGTCTAATCTTTGGCTTGTGGGATTTTGGTTAAATATGAAGAATAGTTTCCTGACAGCAAAGGTTGTAAAGTACTGAACAAATTCCTGAGAGGAATTATAGAGTCTCCTTCCTTCAATATCTCTTAAGAATGTAAACTGCTTTACCATTTGCCAGCAATGAGAGCAGGGTAGAGCTGCAGAGAATACTTGAGAACTCAAAATCTTTTATGAGTCAAAACAATCAGATGTGATGTTTCCCCCCAAGCAGATTTTCATGTGTTTTTTGCTGGGGGGAATTTTCGTTTTTATTTTGCTTTTTCAGAAGGGATGTCTTAGTAGTTGAGAATTTTACTGACTCCAGTACATTTTTCTACAGAAGGTAAAAACATTTCCCTCTTAGATCGCCACATCTACCAGAGGAGAGACAGCAGAAGCAAGAAGAACTACAATCCTGCAGCCTGTAGAACAAAAACCACATTCACAGAAAGATAGACAATATGAAAAGGCAGAGGGCTATAAACCACATGAAGGAACAAGATAAAACCCCAGAAAAACAACTAAATGAAGTGGAGATAGGCAACTTTCCAGAAAAAAGAATTCAGAATAATGATAGTGAAGATGATCCAGGACCTTGGAAAAACAATGGAGGCAAAGATCGAGAAGATGCAAGAAATGTTTAACAAAGACCTAGAAGAATTAAAGAACAAACAAACAGAGATGATCAATACAATAACTGAAATGAACACTACACTAGAAGGAATCAATAGCAGAATAACTGAGGCAGAAGAACGGATAAGTGACCTAGGAGACAGAATGGTGGAATTCACTACTGTGGAACAGAATAAAGAAAAAAGAATGAAAAGAAATGAAGACAGCCTAAGAGACCTCTGGGACAACATTAAACGCAACAACATTCGCATTATAGGGGTCCCAGAAGGAGAAGAGAGAGAGAAATCACCCAAGAAAATATTTGAAGAGATTATACTCAAAAACTTCCCTAACATGGGAAAGGAAATAGCCACCCAAGTCCAGGAAGCGCAGCGAGTCCCATATAGGATAAACCCAAGGAAAAACGTGCCAAGACACATACTAATCAAATTGGCAAAAAATAAAGAAAAGAAAAATTATTGAAAGCAGCAAGGGAAAAATGACAAATAACATACAAAGGAACTCCCATAATGTTAACAGCTGATTTCTCAGCAGAAACTCTACAAGCCAGAAGGGAGTGGCATGATATACTTAAAGTGATGAAAGGCAAGAACCTACAACCAAGATTACTTTACCCGGCAAGGACCTCATTCAGATTTGATAGAGAAATCAAAAGCTTTACAGACAAGCAAAAGCTAAGAGAATTCAGCACCACCAAACCTGCTCTACAGCAAATGCTAAAGGAACTTCTCTAAGTGGGAAACACAAGAGAAGAAAAGGACCTACAAAAATAAACCCAAAACAATTAAGAAAATGGTCATAGGAACATACATATCAATAATTACCTTAAATGTGAATGGATTAAATGCTCCAACCAAAAGACATGGGCTCGCTGAATGGATACAAAAACAAGACCCATATATATGCTGTCTACAAGAGACCCACTTCAGACCTAGGGACACACAGACTGAGAGTGAGGGGATGGCAAAAGGTATTCCATGCAAATGGAAATCAAAAGAAAGCTGGAGTAGCAATACTCATATCAGATAAAATAGAATTTAAAATAAGGAATGTTACAAGAGACAAGGAAGGACACTACATAATGATCAATGGATCAATCCAAGAAGAAAATATAACAATTATAAATATATATATACCCAACACAGGAGCACCTCAACACATAAGGCAACTGCTAACAGCTATAAAAGAGGAAATAGACAGTAGCACAATAACACTGGGGGACTTTAACACCTCACTGACACCAATGGACAGATCATCCAAACAGAAAATTAATAAGGAAACACAAGTTTTAAATGACACAATAGACCAGATAGATGTAATTGATATTTATAGGACATTCCATCCAAAAACAGAAGATTACACTTTCTTCTCAAGTGCGCACGGAACATTCTCCAGGATAGATCACATCTTGGGTCACAAACCAAGCCTCAGTAAATCTAAGAAAATTGAAATCATATGAAGCATCTTTTGTGACCACAATGCTATGAGATTAGAAATCAATTACAGGGAAAAAAACGTAAAAAACACAAACACGTGGGGGCTAAACAATACGTTACTAAATAACCAGGAGATCACTGAAGAAATCAAAGAGGAAATCAAAAAATACCTAGAGACAAATGACAATGAAAACACGACGATCCAAAACCTATGGGATGCAGCAAAAGCAGTTCTAAGAGGGAAGTTTATAGCAATACAATCTTACCTCAAGAAACAACAAACATCTCAAATAAACAATCTAACCTTACACCTAAAGGAACTAGAGAAAGAAGAACAAACAAAATCCAAAGTTAGTAGAAGAAAATAAATCATAAAGATCAGAGCAGAAATAAATGAGATAGAAACAAAGAAAACAATAGCAAAGATCAAGAAAACTAAAAGCTGGTTCTTTGAGAAGATAAACAAAATTGATAAACCATTAGCCAGACTCATCAAGAAAAAGAGGGAGAGGACTCAAATCAATAAAATTAGAAATGAAAAAGGAGAAGTTACAACAGACACCTCAGAAATACAAAGCATCCTAAGAGACTGCTACAAGCAACTCTATGCCAATAAAATGGACAACCTGGAAGAAATGGACAAATTCTTAGAAAGGTATAACCTTCCAAGACTGAACCAGGAAGAAACAGAAAATATGAACAGACCAATCAGAAGTAATGAAATTGAAACTGTGATTAAAAATCTTCCAACAAACAAAAGTCCAGGGCCAGGTGGTTTCACAGGTGAATTCTATCAAACATTTAGAGAAGAGCTAACACCCATCCTTCTCAAACTCTTCCAAAAAATTGCAGAGGAAGGAACACTCCCAAACTCATTCTAGGAGGCCACCATCACCCTGATACCAAAACCAGACAAAAATACTACAAAAATTAGAAAATTACAGACCAGTATCACTGATGAATATAGATGCAAAAATCGTCAACAAAATACTAGCGAACAGAATCCAACAACACGTTAAAAGGATCATACACCATGATCAAGTGGGATTTATCCCAGGGATGCAAGGATTCTTCAATATGCACAAATCAATCAATGTGATAAACCATATTAACAAATTGAAGAAGAAAAACCATATGATCATCTCAGTAGATGCAGAAAAAGCTGTTGAGAAAATTCAACACCCATTTATGATAAAAACTCTGCAGAAAGTGGGCATAGAGGGAACGTACCTCAACATAATAAAGGCCATATACAACAAACCCACAGCAAATATCATTCTCAATGGTGAAAAACTGAAAGCATTTCCTCTAAGATCAGGAACAAGACAATGATGTCCACTCTCACCACTATTATTCAACATAGTCTTGGAAGTCCTAGTCATGGCAATCAGAGAAGAAAAAGAAATAAAAGGAATACAAATTGGAAAAGAAGAAGTAAAACTGTCACTGTTTGCAGGTGACACGATACTATACATAGAGAATCCTAAACTGCCACCAGAAAACTACTAGAGCAAATCAATGAACTTGGTAATGTTGCAGGAAAAAAAATTAATGCCACAGAAATCTCTTGCATTCCTATACACTAATGATGAAAAATCTGAAAGAGAAATTAAGGAAACACTCCCATGTACCACTGCTACAAAAAAGACTAAAATACCTAGGAATAAACCTACTTAGGGAGACAAAAGACCTGTATGCAGAAAACTATAAGACACTGATGAAAGAAATTAAAGATGATACCAACAGATGGAGAGATGTAACATGTTCTTGGATTGGAAGAATCAATATTGTGAAAATGACTATACTACCCAAAGCAATCTACAGATTCAATGCAATCCCTATCAAATTACCAATGGCATTTTTTTACAGAACCAGAACAAAAATCTTAAAATATGTGTGGAGACACAAAAGACCCCGAATAGCCAAAGCGGTCTTGAGGGAAGAAAATGGAGCTGGAGGAATCAGACTCCCTGGCTTCAGACTATACTACAAAGTTTCAGTAATCAAGACAATATGGTACTGGCACAAAAACAGAAACATAGATCAATGGAACAAGATAGAAAGCCCAGAGATAAACCCACACACATATGGTCAACTAATCTATGACAAAAGAGGCAGGGATATACAATGGAGAAAAGACAGTCTCTTCAATAAGTGGTGCTGGGAAAACTGGACAGCTACATGTAAAAGAATGAAATTAGAACACTCCCTAACACCATACACAGAAATAAACTCAAAATGGATTCGAGACCCATGTAACACCGGACACTATAAAACTCTTAGAGGAAAACATAGGAAGAACACTCTTTGACATAAATCACAGCAAGATCTTTTTTGACCCACCTCCTAGAATAATGGAAATAAAAACAAAAATAAACAAATGGGACCTAATGAAACTTCAAAGCTTTTGCACAGCAAAGGAAACAATAAACAAGACGAAAAGACAACCCTCAGAATGGGAGAAAATATTTGCAAACGAATCAATGGACAAAGGATTAATCTCTAAAATATATAAACAGCTCATGCAGCTCAATATTAAAAAAACAAACAACCCAATCCAAAAATGGGCAGAAGACCTAAATGGACATCTCTCCAAAGAAGACATACAGATGGCCAAGAAGCACATGAAAAGCTGCTCAACATCACTAATCATTAGAGAAATGCAAATCAAAACTACAATGAGGTATCAGCTCACACCAGTTAGAATGGGCATCATCAGGAAACCTACAAACAACAAATCCTGGAGAGGGTGTGGAGAAAAGGGAACCCTCTTGCACTGTTGATGGGAATGTAAATTGATACAGCCACTATGGAGAACAGTATGGAGGTTCCTTAAAAAACTAAAAATAGAATTACCATATGACCCAGCAATCCCACTACTGGGCACATACCCAGAGAAAACCATAATTCAAAAAGACACATGCACCTCAATGTTCACTGCAGCACTATTTACAATAGCCAGGTCATGGAAGCAACCTAAATGCCCATCGACAGACGAATGGATAAAGAAGAAGTGGTACATATATACAATGGAATATTAGTCAGCCATGAAAAGGAACGAAATTGGGTCATTTGTAGAGACGTGGATGGACCTAGAGACTGTCATACAGAGTGAAGTAAGTGAGAAAGAGAAAAACAAATATCGTATATTAACGCATATATGTGGAACCTAGAAAAATGGTACAGATGAACCAGTTTGCATGGCAGAAATTGAGACACAGATGTAGAGAACAAACGTACGGACACCAAGGGGGGAAAGCCGTGGGGGGGTGGGGGGGGTGGTGTGATGAACTGGGAGATTGGGATTGACATGTATACACTAATGTGTATAAAATTGATGACTAATAAGAACCTGCTGTATAAAAAAATAAATAAAATAAAATTCAAAAATTTAAAAAACAAACAAAAAAAAAGAAAGGAAATGACAAAAATTATAAACATGAAAATCAGAACATTGCCTCTGGGAAAAAGGAAATTTGTTCACATATCCTTCGAGAGCTGGATAGTGTTCTATTTGTTGGGATGATTGGTGTGCACAGATGTTTATTTTATAATATATGTCAATATTTGCTGGACATGTGAGTAATATTCAAAGCCTTTCTTTCTGCCCTAGTTCCAGAAAATCAAGGTAAAACAATAGTTTCTTTTAATGTACTTGCCAATTTCTTCCCCTCTTACCTTTTTGACTATATTAATAAATAAAATTAAATTTTAAAAAAATACAAAAAATTTTTTTCAAGCCCAAGCCAACATCTCATTATAGATCTGGAGCTCATTTGAAATCTCCTTGAAAGAACTGTTGATTTATTTTAGTGTTTTAGTTGTTTGCTCCTTCGTGGATATCCTCCTCTTCACTGGATAATAAACAGCTTTCAGGTGGAAACTACTGAGGTATAAACAAAATAAGTAGAAATGACAGAAAGCTTTCAGGTGGTAGCTATTAAGATACAACTAGCATAAGTAGTAATGACAGGAACCTGGGTCCAAATCTTAGATTGTACTCTCACAGTTCGTATTTTTGTTTCCTTTTTCCCTTTTTGACACAGAGCCGCCTGCTGGCAGTAGGGTGTTAGATAACCTTGAAACTATTTTACAATGCCATTCGATTCTAGCGCACAGGAAAAGGAAAGTCGATGAGGCTGTACCTCAAAATGTTTTATAGATTGTACTTATAGTAATACTGTTAATGATACTGAAAATGTTAATATTAAAATGTGCCATGTAGTTGAGGAAAGGGTATTTTCTTTTAAGCTGAGAAAGAGTAGATCAAATTGAAATGTTGATGAGAAATCCTCATTAAGAGTAGCGGTTGAAGACACAGGTGAAGAGGGAGAATCCGTTCTGTAAGGTTCTTGAAAGGCAAGAGAAGGATTCTTGGGCACGGAAAACTGGCCAAGACGAGAAAAGAGTACTCTCTTCCGATGCATCAGGTAAGAATGTTGGGAGAGAGGTGAGGGTTGGGAGGTAACCGGGAGTTGATAGTTTTGATATTACCTGAGCTGAAAGGGTCGATGGGATAACAGGCATTTAGGAGACTGAGAAATGTGAAATAGTTAAGCAAACAAGAAAGCAAGTTGCCTAGGAAAGCACACTAGGATTTCAGGGCCATGCTGAGAGCCCAGTTGAAGCTGGTGATCATAAATTTCTGGTGGTACTGATATGTCCTGTCTTGTGACATTTTCCCACAATTGTTCTGTTGTACATATAAATATATGGAAAAAGTAAAGAGTTGGATTACACTGGCAGGGTTTTGGCCAGATAGAAGAGATAAGACAGAGCAACGAGAGTTTATGGCATTGACAAAATTGTTCTTAAAATTATCGACCATGGAAAATAAACTGAATAGGAAGAAAATTAAACCTAGAGGGAAAGATACAGATATGAGAATTGGTTATTTATTGGAGAGTCCAAAGAGGTCAGGGGATTACCAAGGTGGGAATAGCTGCAAAAGCAAGCCAGAAAGGTGAGAGATAGGGTTGTGATTGCTCAACGTCTACATCATTGATTTGGAAAATCAGTGATTTTGTTGATTAAAAAATCCAGAGTGTGACCATGGGAAGAGGTAGCTGAGGTGGAGTAGAAAAGGCCATAGAGATGAGGAGGGTAAGGAAATGAAAAGCCAGAGTATTGAAAGAACACTGTGGATATTGAAGCCATCTACAATGATGGCAGGAGTTGGAACAGAGAGAAGACTGAGTCTGGTGCCACAGTGTTTGATGAACAACGGAGAGTGGTTAGGTGATAGATGACACTGACAAAGAAAATGAGCTGGTCATAGAGGGCAAATGGCATAAGCCTCAGAGGAGTGGGGTTACTTTCTGTGAGACAGTGGGTGGATACAGTAATGATCTGGGAGATACAGTGAGGAGCAGAAAGACTTCAGATCTGGCCTCTAGAGAGTAAAGTTTATAAGGTTTGGAAGAACCTTGCCCACGGCTCTGCTGGGCTGCTCGGGAGCCTCAGAGCTGCAGTAAGTCAGGTGGAGACAACGCTTGGAGAAGAGTAGTTTGTGTCGATGACAGAGCAGCAGTTTCAGGGCTGCATAATCGGAGAGGTGGGAGGTGGGGATGGAATGGAGGGCAGATAATTTTCCACCAATAGTCTGCTTAGTGTCCGCATCTTTCCTGAAGGAGTTTCTCACATTGAAGAACTAAGTTGAGGCTATTTCTATTAAACATTTACCGTTGCTGAAATAAGAATGTATTGCTCTCTAGAAACTAGTTAGTTCATGTGAAACATACAGCAAGTCCGGACTTCAGTTTCCTTATTATAAAATGAACATAATTATTATCCCACAGATTTGCAATGGAATTTAATTTTATATATATGCACACACACACGTACAATATCATTAAAAATAATTGACTCTGTTTGCAGAAGTAATGCATACAGTGGACTATAAGATGAATAGAAAAAATCAGGGCAAGAAAAAGTAGGATAGTAAGATGAAGGCAAGGATGAAGTTAATTACTGGAAATCTTAGGTTCTTACTCAAATGCTGGAGTTTAGCCACAAAATTCCTCGATTTCCTAGAACTAAATATGATGAATTCAAAATTCAGTGTCCATGAATGGTGCAGATGAGCTGCAAAAGTGTTAAATAGTGCCTGGCAGGCTCCGTTCCACTTACATTATTACTACCAGAGAAGCCGGGTCCACCACCTGGCCCGGATCAGTCTACTGTACTTTAGTGCTATTTGTTTTGTGAGAGTTGTATATTAAAGGTGTGTTGATGGCCATTAAAAAAAAAAAATTCAGTGTCCATGAGATTTTAAATATTCTGGTTGATTAGTTCAAGTACATCTTTTCCTAGCATTGGGGATTCAAATATCTCTCACAGGATCTCATTAAACAGAATTCTCATGTAGTTAGAATTTTAAACAATATCCCAACAATCAATGCCATAACAGTAAAACTTTTGTATATTGTGTTACCATTATATGAGAATTTATGCCTAGAAATCAAGTTGCTGCCACCAGCTAAAGAGAAATACCTTGTTTATGGAACTCAAGCCTTTGGAGTAGCTTTCTTCAATTGTGAGCAAATGATTTTTAGCTTTTTTATAAAAATAACTCTTTAACTTTGAGAAGAAAAGAAATATATGTAAAAGAATTAGGGAGTGTGGATTGAGGGAGAGAGAAGCCCACAACACAGTAAGTTAAACAATTCCTCATATGGGATTTAAATTTTTTTAAAAACTCGTTGTTATTTAAAACTAGGATGTATCCTTCCCAAATCGCATTACATATATAATCTCGTTTAGTCCTCTAGTGAATGCCTGCAAGGATCACATGAATATTGCCTACAGCTGATTCTCTATCTCTGCTCTCCTGCACATCTGTCACTTCAACCAGAATTGTCTGCTGTTGTTGACTGTTTGCCTGAGCAAAAATTATACCACGCCAGGAGAGCAGACTGGCTTGTGATATTAGATCTCCTTTTCCAGTACCATTTTCTTAATCAGGTTCCTCTGATGCTCAGTTCAGCACCCACCCATCTGCCTCTTTCTGATGTGGTAACAGACCAGCTTCTGAAGTAAGAGAGCAGGGAAACTGTATGATACATTGGTGTGTCTGTGTGTGTGCGTGCTCGTGTTCTGTGTGTATGTGTCTACATTGTAGCATGCTGTCTAGCACATAGGAAGGAGGAGCTCAATATAGTAAATAAGTGAATTTTAATTTTTAAAGAAATAGAAGTGGTTAAAAACATTTTATTCCTGGTTTAAGAAAAGGCCTGCATAAATATCTTTGCTGCTTTCTAATTACACATAAAATTATTGTATATAAAAATCTACTGGCTTTCATCCAAATTATGCTCTCTTATGGCTACCTAGAAAATCTTAGAGGCATATATACTGGGTTGGCCAAAAAGGTTCATTCAGGTTTTTCCGTAAGATGTTACAAAAACCCGAACAAACTTTTTGGCTGATGCAATAGAAGCATCACCACAATTGAATTTATAGAAATGCTGACCTAGATCGTTATTAGGAAAAAACTTGGCTGAGAATCAGAAGATTTTGGTTCTAATGAAAATTTATCTCACTTAATATTTCTGAATCTGTCTCCTTATCTATAAAATGGAACTTACAATATATTGCTTACTTTTATCAATAGAGTTGTTAAAATCAAAGCACAAAAAATAATTTGCAAGCTCTGATATGAAACATAAATAAAAGGCATTAGGAGAAATAGCAGTGCTAATAATGCATTTTCAAAAGCACTTGTCTTTAAGACGTTAAAAGTTACTTCACTAGCAGAAAAAGATGAAACATAAATTCACCGTAATTAACAACATAAAATGGAATGAAGAAATCAAGAAAATATAAACAGACCTAAAATACTAGAAATTGTTTCAATTATATCTGTCTACCTACCTACTTAGGACTTACATTCATGCAACAAATATTTATGCAGCTACTATTTGAAACTCCAGTGATGTTTGTAGTTTGCCTGTCATACCTACAAACAAAACTTTTATATAGACATTGTTAAAGAAACATATTACAACAATGTAGCTGCATGGGGTCCAAATCTTAATCTTCGTAAAACCATAAAATGCCTTTGTTCAATGCATTACATTAGTTATTCAGTCCTGTAGTTTGTGGTTAGTAACAAGATAAATATAAATCATTATTAGACTCCTGCACTTACAGCTTTTGGATCACGTTGTGACGCTTATAGTTAGCGTCATATAACATTTCTTCAGGGTTATGAGTTCCCAGTTATACTTCATTATGAAGGTTTAGACATTAAAACCTTCCATTCTTAAACTTAGGTTTTAAAAAATTCCTTTATGATATCTAAATATCAAAATGCTCTCCGTATGTTAACTAAGATTTAGTCTGGTAAATATATTAAACAGTAATATAATTTTGAATAACAATGGATAATAAATTTATTCTCTTTTCCAAAATGTTATTTAGGTTCATGCTTTGAACAAAGATTTTTGGTATTAAAACAGTAAGGATTTTGGCCTTACAATAGTATTTCACATCATTTAAAACCTACAGTTTCCCTTTTTGATTTAGGCTACAGTTGGAGAGAAGAAACTATAAAACAGAAAACTATTGAAGTTTAGTTTTCTCATATTACTAGAAAAACATGAAGCATATAATTCTAACTTTGGGTATATTATATAGTAAGTCCCCTACATATGAACGAGTTCTGTTCCAAGAGCGCCTTAGTAATAAGTCCAATTTGTTCCTAAGTCCAGCAAAGTTAGCCTAGGTACCAAACACAATCGGCTATATAGTACTGTACTATAATAGGTTTATAATACTTTTCACACAAATAATACATAAAAAACAAACACAAAAATAAAGAAAACATTTAAAATCTTACCTTGAAAAATACAGTGGTACAGTACAACAGCTGGCATCCAGGGGCTGGCATCGAGTGAACAGGCAAGAAGAGTTACTAACTAAAGGAGGGAGAGGAGGTGGGAGATGGTAGAGCAGAAGGATAATCAGCAATAGGAGAGGGAGGGCAAGCTATCTTTTCGTCTCACTCCACTCTCTCAATTATTTTCACTTTTGTTTCCATCGTCATCGCTTGGCCCTTCTTAGCAGTACCAGCTACATCACCACTGCTTTTACGCTTGCTTCCGGACATCCTGGGCTTGAAATAAGGATATTGTACTACTTTACTCTATACAGTACTGTACAGTAAAGTACACAAAAGCACAACCACCTGTAGAGGATGCATGCATGTGACAATGTACGCCAGACACATGAACTAACTTACGTGATTGGACATGTGAACGTACGTTCGCATCTTTGAAAGTTCGCAACTTGAAGCTTCATATGTAGGGGACGTACTATACTCTATTTTCAGAAACTTGGTATTATTTTTATAAGTTAAACAATCTCAATGATCTATCACATGTATACATAAACACAGACACACACATATATCAAAGTAGTAGAGTTTCAATCCATAGCATTCACATTTTCCTATTCCACAATAACTCTCAAAATAGCTGAATGATTTTGACTAAATTTAATACACTTTTCATGACTATAACTATAATCAAAAAGGCAGAAAATAACAGTTGTTGGTGAAAATGTGGATAATCTTGCTCTTGCATTGCTGGCAGGAATGTGAAATGGTAAAGCTACGTTGGAAAACACTCTGTCAATTTATGACTCAGAAATCCTACTCTCATGTACCTACCTAAGATAAATAAAAACGCATTTCCACACAAAGATTTATGTACAAAAAAAAATAGACATAAAGTTTAATTTGTGTTTCTCTGCCATTTGGAACAAAATCAGTCATAAAAATATTCAAGCAGCTATGTTTTCTATGACCATAAAGATGGAGCTGACATCTGCTGAGCCTTACCAGGCATACCCAATATTACATGTAACATTTTGGATAGAAGGCACAGAAATAATATTTCCTCATATTCCAGGCACTGACTTTTCCCTTTAATGATGATCTTCTTGTTCCTAAAAGCCAAGCTTGATGAGGAGATGTGCTGACTTAGCTATCTCTGGTCTACACCCTGTTATCTGTCCTACAGCTTTGATGACTAATTCCAGTCATCTAGTTTGAGGTTGGCAATGGACAAAATTATTCTTTTGAATACATCAGGGCATTTTTAAGGAATATTCTGCATCTAATCTGTCATTCTCCTGGAACCAATGAAGATACAGATGTTTTAAGTATGCCTTTAAATAGATTTATTTTTTCAAGACACTGACATATTTCTTTTTGGGGAGTTTTCTCACTAAATAAAATCATGAGTACTCTTTTTATTTGCAAAACAAGTGTTGCATTTCTATGAAGTACAAGTAAATAAAACTTTACATGTAAATTGAAGCAACGTATTTTTCTCATTATCCCTCTCAAAGTTAATCGCTTGGTTTCTCCCTCAAAATTTAAAACTTTTGTAGACAGTCTAATCAAAGAGAAGTGGCAGTAAAAAATTTGAAAAGATTTAGTAAAACAGCAAGAAGATGATACAGACTCTACTTAGTGAGTTATTTGTGGATTAGATGAGCATGAATAAGATACAAGAAAGGTTGCACAGCGGCTTCCCTGCTGGCGCAGTGGTTAAGAATCCGCCTGCCAATGCAGCGGACACGGGTTTGAGCCCTGGTTCGGGAAGATCCCACATGCTGCAGAGCAACTAAGCCCGTGAGTCACAACTACTGAGCCTGCGCTCTAGAGTCCGTGAGCCATAATTACTGAGCCCCCGTGCCACAGCTACTGAAGCCCGTGTGCCTACAGCCCGTGCTCCGCAACAAGAAAAGCCACCGCAATGAGAAGCCCGCGCAGCGCAACAAGGAGTAGCCCCTGCTCACCGCAACTAGAGAAAGCCCGCGTGCACAGCAACGAAGACCCGACACAGCCAATAAATAAATTAATTAATTAATTTTTTTAGAAAGGCTGCACATTTGCTTCATTAAATTATGCTAAAGTGATCAGTAATTTTTATTTCTTCCTGCTCTATTTATAGGGAAAGTCACTCATTTTTCACATATTTATATTTCAAAACATGGAAAATCTGCATTACTAGAATATTATCTAGTAAAGTTAAGAAATTTATGGGCAAACAAAAATATCTTAAAAGTTAAAATCACATGAAAAAATTTGTTAAATGAAGACTCTTTGAAAATATATACTAAATTTAAACAAAAATACAAAAGATTGTTATTGAAATATTTTAATATAGTTTTGCAAGAAATGATTAATTTTCAGAAACATTTATTCCTTCCGATTATAAAATTAGTGCAGAAAATTTAGAAAGAAAGAAAATGTAAATCTACCATAACATCCCACCTCCCAGATATAATCACAGTTAATATATTGGCATTTCTTTCTAGCCCTTTTTAATATGTGTGTGTGTGTGTGTGTGTGTGTGTGTACAAAAAAGGGAACATTTTGCATTTAGTTTAATGTCCTGCTTTCTTCACTTTATGTTATACAGCCACATTTTTTCCCCATTACATTAAAAAGTGTCTAAAACATGGTGAATAAGTGCTCAATTACATCTCATGTTATTTTTTGTTACTGTTACCTATCTATAATAGACTTTTCAAACTAGTTTTTGACCCTGGAAACTTGCTGAAATCAAATCTTTTTTTTTAAATTTATTGAATTTATTTTTATTTTTGGCTGTGTTGTGTCTTCATTGTTGTACATAGGCTTTCTCTAGTTGCGGCGAGCGGGGGCTACTCTTCATTGCCGTGCACGGGCTTCTGATTGCAGTGGCTTCTCTTGTTGCGGAGCACAGGCTCTAAGCGCGTGGGCTTCAGTAGTTGTGGCTCGCGGGCTCTAGAGCGCAGGCTCAGTAGTTGTGGCTCGCGGGCTCTAGAGCACAGGCTCAGTAGCTGTGGCTCACGGGCCTAGTTGCTCCGCGGCATGTGGGATCTTCCCGGATCAGGGCTCGAACCCGTGTCCCCTGCATTGCCAGGCAATTCTTAACCACTGCGCCACCAGGGAAGCCCCTGAAATGAAAGCTTAAATGGAAGGAAGGAAAAAAGGAAGGAAGGGAGGGAGGGAGGAAGGAAGGAAATCTACAAAGTAAAGCTGTTACGTTTGGGGGAGATGAAATATCCTCACATTTATCCTCCCTCTGGGCAGCTTCTGCAGGGGTTCCCTGAAACACAGTTTGAAAACCATTTAGTCTTCTAACCTTTATCTAACAAATACAAATTAACCTTCTGAATCAATATCATCACTGTGTTCAGACTGCTGTGTAAATCACAGAACCTCGATCAACAGCAGTGCAATCCGCAGACATCAACATCAGAAACTGATGAGAAGTTAACAAGTACCTAAGAATTAGAACTCAGCTGCTGTTTTTAACAAGCATGTCTATATCCACTTATCATTCGGCTTTAGTAATGTTGAACATGCTACTTTAGTGTTAATATTTATTGTTTCACAAGCTGAACTATCCACAGTACCAAAAATGCATAGAGATAAATGTATATAATCTTAAGAATAGCATCTTATTTGTTTGCAGTTTACAAGGCCGCTTAAATAATTTTTTTTTTAATTCCCTGATTTCAGTCACACTTGTATCCAAGGATTCTGTAAGTAAGAGAATGTGTAATTGGGTAGAGAAGGCAACAACTTAAAGTAAATGAGTACTGGATCCCAATATTGGGTATTCATTAAGATTTCTGTCAAAATGTTCCTACATTTGTAATCAAAGTTTTGAAAGAGTATATTTGTAAAAGTGATAAAATTCTATTCAAGGTAACTATTAGAGCAAAATACTAATAACTTTGCAAGAAAAATTTTAAGAATCTGTCCATTTATATACCTGTAAATCCAACTGATTTCTGTGATACACTACAAAATGTTGTGAACAGACTAATTTTTTTGGCAGTTTCTTTTCTTCATTTATTTATGCATTTTAAAATAAAAACCAGAAGCAGTTCTCTCAAGGTTACTTGAGATGCTGCCTCCTGGGCTTGAAGTCCTAGAAATTCCTGCTGAATAAAACATAACTCTCAACTTTTAGGTTGTGAATAATTTTTTAGTCAACAGTTACGGCAAACAACGAAGGGACCTCTCCTTTGCCTGAACTCTACGAGGATCTGGAGCCTTAGTACCAAGCAGGGGCCTCTTGTGCCCATCCACGTCCTCGGGGAGTCCAGGTGAATTTGGGTGACTCTCTCCTGGTTCTAGGATCTCCCATTATTTGTTGATGATCCTAAGTTTTATTCTGTGGGGTAATAGGTTATCCTTGAAACTTAGTTTCAAGAAGAGGTACCTGGGTTATCCTTAGTGGAAGGACTGGAAAGATTTTGCTCAGTTTAGGCACTGAGTGCGTTATCCTCAGTGAAAGGCACTGGGAAGACTTGGTTTATATAACAGAGGATTGGATAAAGAAGATGTGGTACATATATACAGCGTAATATTAGTCAGCCATAAAAAAGAACAAAATAATGTCATTTGCAGCAACATGGATGGACCTAGAGACTGTCATACTTGAGTGAAGTAAGTCAGACAGAGAAAGACAATTATCATATGATATCACTTATATATGGAAGCTAAAAAAAAGGGTGTAAATGAACTTATCTACAAAACAGAAATAGAGTTAACAGATGTAGAAAACAAACTTATGGTTACCAGAGGGCAAGGGAGGGAGGGATAAACTGGGAGATTGGGATTGACATATACACACTACTATATATAAAATAGATGACTAATAGAGACCTGCTGTATAGCACAAGGAACTCTACTCAATATTCTGTTATGGCCTATATGGGAAAAGAATCTAAAAAACAGTGGATATATGTATATATATAACTGATTCACTTTGCTGTACACCTGAAACTAACACAACATTGTAAATCAACTATACTCCAACAAAAATTAAATTAGAAAAAGAAAAAAATATAAAATAAAAACCGTATATAGTTAAGCTGTACAACATGATGATTTGATGTACAAATACATAGTGAAATGATTACTACAGTCAAGCTAATTAACATATCATCTCCTTACATAGTTACCATTTTTGTGTGAGATGAGTTCACCTAAAATCTACTCTCTTAGCATATTTCCAGTGTTCAATACGGTATTATTAAGTTTAGTCATCATGCCTGTACATTAATGTCTAGACTTATTCATCCAACGTAACTGCAACTTTGTATCCTTTGACCAACATCTTCCCACTTCCCCCACCTCTTCCCCTCCCTGCCAGACCCTGGTAACCACCATTTGACTCTCTGCTTCTATGAGTTCAACATTTTTTTTTTTTTACATTCCATATATAAGTGAGATTATACAGTATTTGCTTTTCTCTGTCTGACTTATTTCACTTAGCATAATGTCCTCCAGGTTTATACATGTTTTCACAAAAGGCAGGATTTCCTTCTTTCTCATGGCTGAATAATATGCCACTGTATTTATATACCACATCTTCTTTATCCATTCACCCATCAATGGACACTTGGGTTTTTTCTGTATCTTGGCTAGTGTGAATAATGCTGCAGTGAACATAGGAATACAGATATCTCTTCAAGATTATGATTTCATTTCCTTTGGTTATATACCCAGAAGCGAGATCGCTGGGTCATATGGCAGTTCTTGTTTTAATTTTTTGAGCAATCTCTATACTGTTTTCCATAATGACTGTACCAATTTACATTTCCACCAACAGTATACAAGGATTCCCTTTTCTTTACATCCTTGCCAGCATTTGCTGTCTCTTGTCTTTTTGATACTAGACATCCTAACAGAAGTGAGGTGATATCTCATTGTAGTTTTGAATTGCATTTCCTGATGATTAGAGATGTTGAGCACCTTTTCATATATCTCTTGGCCATTTGTGTGTCTTCCTTTGAGAAGTGTCTATCTAGGTCTGTTGCCCATTTTTTAATCAAGTTATTTGTCTTCTTGCTATTGAGTTGTTTGAGTTCTTTACATATTTTGGATATTAACCCCTTAACAAATGTATGGTTTGCAAATATTTTCTCACAATCCATACATTGTTTCTTCACTCTGTTGTTTCCCTGGTTGTGAAGAAGCTTTTAAATTTGATGCAATCCCATTTGTCTATTATTGTTGCCTGTAGTTTTGAAGTCATATCCAAAAAAAACACATTGCCCAGATGAATGTCAAAAAGCTTTTTCCCTGTGTTTTCTTCTAATAGTTATATAGTTTCAGGTCTTATATTTAAGTTTCTAACTACATATGGAGTGAGACAAGGGTCCAATTTCAATCTTCTGCATGTGGAAAACTAGTTTTCTCACAGCACTTATTGAAAAGACTGTGCTTTCCCCATTGTAAGTTCTTGACACCTTTGTTGAAAATCAGTTGACCATAAGTGAGTGGATTTCTTTCTGGGCTCTCTATTCTGTTTTATTGGTCTATATGTCTGATTTTATGCCAGTATCATGCTGTTTTTATTACTATAGCTTTGTAGAATATTTTGAAACCAGGAAGTGTGATGCCTTCAACTTTGTTCTTCTTGCTCAAGATTACTTCGGCTAGTTGTGGTCTTTGTGGTTCTATAAGAATTTTAGAATTTTTTTCTATTTCTGTGGAAAACGTCATTGGAATTTTAATAGGATTTGAATTGAATCTAGATTGCTTTGGGTAGTATGGATATTTTCACAATATTAATTCTTTCAACCCATGAACACGAGATATCTTTCCATTTATTTCTATCTTCAATTTCTTTCATCAGTGTTTTATAGTTTTCAGTGTACAGATATTTCCTGTCCTTGATTAAATTTATTCCTAGGTATTTTTTTTTGATGCTATTGTAAGTGCGATTATTTTCTTAATTTCTCTTTCTGATATATCATGCTTAGTGTATAGAAATGCAACTGATTTATATATGCTGATTTTGTATCCTGCAACTTTACTGAATTTTTTACTAGTTCTAAGAGTTTTTATGGATGCTTTAGAGTCTTCTACATACAATATCATATCATCTGCAAATAGTGACATTTTTACTTTTTCCTTTCTAATTTGAATGCCTTTTATTTCTTGTTCTTGCCTAATTGCTCTAAGACTTCCACTACTATATTGAACAGAAAAAGTGGCAAGACTGGGCATCCTTGTTTTGTTCCTGATGTTAGAGGAAAAGCTTTCAGCTTTTCACCATTGAGTATGATGTTAGCGTTGGGCTTGTCATACATGGCCTTTAGTATGTTGATGTACATTCCTTTTATACCTAATTTGTTAAGAGTTTTTTTTTTTTAACCATCTTTATTGGAGTATAATTGCTTTACATTTTTGTGTTAGCTTCTGCTGTATAACAAAGTGAATCAGCTACACGTATACATATATCCCCATATCCCCTCCATCATGTGTCTCCTTCCCACCCTCCCTATCCTACCCCTCTAGGTGGTCACAAAGCACCGAGCTGATTCCCTGCGCTATGCAGCTGCTTCACACTAGTTATCTATTTTACATTTGGTAGTGTATGTATGTCCATGCCACGCTCTCACTTCATCCCAGCTTACCCTTCCCCCTCCCCGTGTCCTCAAGTCCATTCTCTACATCTGCGTCTTTATTCCTGTCCTGCCCCTAGGTTCTTCAGAACCATTTTTTTCTTTCTTTTTTTTTTAGATTCCATATATATGTGTTAGCATACGGTATTTGTTTTTCTCTTTCTGACTTACTTCACTCTGTATGACAGACTCTAGGTCCATCTACCTCACTACTAATAACTCAATTTCGTTTCTTTTTATGGCTGAGTAATATTCCATTGTATATATGTGCCACATCTTCTTTATCCATTCATCTGTTGGTGGACACTTAGGTTGCTTCCATGTCCTGGCTATTGTAAATAGTGCTGCAATGAACACTGTGGTACATGACTCTTTTTGAATTATGGTTTTCTCAGGGTATATGCCCAGTAGTGGGATTGCTGGGTCATATGGTAGTTCTATTTTTAGTTTTTTAAGGAACCTCCATACTGTCCTCCATAGTGGCTGTATCAGTTTACATTCTCACCAACAGTGCAAGAGGGTTCCCTTTTCTCCACACTCCCTCTGGCATTTGTTGTTTGTAGACATTTTGATGATGGCCATTCTGACTGGTGTGGGGTGATACCTCACTGTAGTTTTGATTTGCATTTCTCTAATGATTAGTGATGTTGAGGATCCTTTCACGTGTTTGTTGGCCATCTGTATATCTTCTTTGGAGAGATGTCTATTTAGATTCCTGCCAATATTTGGATTGGGTTGTTTGTTTTTTTCATCTTGAGCTACATGAGCTGCTTGTATATTTTGGAGATTAATCCTTTGTCAGTTGATTCATTTGCAAATATTTTCTCCCATTCTGAGCGTTGTCTTTTGGTCTTGTTTATGGTTTCCTTTGCTACACAAAAGCTTTTAAGTTTCATTAAGTCCCATTTGTTTATTTTTGCTTTTATTTCCATTTCTCTAGGAGGTAGGTCAAAAAGGATCTTGTTGTGATTTATGTCATAGAGTGTTGTGCCTGTGTTTTCCTCTAAGAGTTTTATGGTGTCTGGCCTTACATTTAGGTCTTTAATCCATTTTGAGTTTATTTTTGTGTATGGTGGTAGGAAGTGTTCTAACTTCATTCTTTTACATGTAGCTGTCCAGTTTTCCCAGCACCACTTATTGAAGAGGCTGTCTTTTCTCCATTGTATATTCCTGGCTTCTTGATCAAAACTAAGGTGACCATATGTGTGTGGGTTTATCTCTGGGCTTTCTATCTTGTTCCAGTGATCTATATTTCTGTATTTGTGCCAGTACCATACTGTCTTGATTACTGTAGCTTTGTAGTATAGTCTGAAGTCAGGGAGCCTGATTCCTCCAGCTCCATTTTGCTTTCTGAAGATTGCTTTGGATATTCGGGGTCTTTTGTGTTTCCATACAAATCGTGAAATTTTTTGTTCTAGTTCTGTGATAAATGCCATTGGTAGTTTGATAGGGATTGCATTGAATCTGTAGATTGCTTTGGGTAGTATAGTCATTTTCACAATGTTGATTCTTCCAATCCAAGAGCGTGGTATATCTCTCCATCTGTTTGTATCATCTTTAATTTCTTTCATCAGTGTCTTATAGTTTTCTGCATACAGGTCTTTTGTCTCCTTAGGTAGGTTTATTCCTAGATATTTTATTCTTTTTGTTGCAGTGGTAAATGGGAGTGTTTCCTTAATTTCTCTTTCAGATTTTTCATCATTAGTGTATAAGATTGCAAGAGATTTCTGTGCATTAATTTTGTATCCTGCAACTTTACCAGATTCATTGATTAGCTCTAGTAGTTTTCTGGTAGCATCTTTAGGATTCTCTATGTATATTATCATGTCATCTGCAAACAGTGACAGTTTTACTTCTTCTTTTCCAATTTGGATTCCTTTTATTTCTTTTTCTTCTCTGATTGCTGTGGCTAAAACTTCCAAAACTATGTTAAATAATAGTGGTGAGAGTGGGCAACCTTGTCTTGTTCCTGATCTTAGAGGAAATGGTTTCAGTTTTTCATCATTGAGAATGATGTTGGCTGTGGGTTTGTCATATATGACCTTTATTATGTTCAGGTAAGTTCCCTCTATGTCTACTTTCTGGAGAGTTTTTATCATAAATGGGTGTTGAATTTTGTCAAAAGCTTTCTCTGCATCTATTGCAATGATCATATGGTTTTTCTCCTTCAGTTTGTTAATATGGTGTATCACATTGAATGATTTGCGTAAATTGAAGAATCCTTGCATTCTGGGATAAACTCCACTTGATCATGGTGTATGATCCTTTTAATGTGCTGTTGGATTCTGTTTCCTAGTATTTTGTTGAGGATTTTTGCATCTATACTCATCAGTGATATTGGTATGTAGTTTTCTTTTTTTATGACATCTTTGATTTTGGAATCAGGGTGATGGTGGCCTCGTAGAATGAGTTTGGGAGTGTTCCTCCCTCTGCTATATCTTGAAAGAGTTTGAGAAGGATAGGTGTTAGCTCTTTTCTAAATGTTTGATAGAATTCGCCTGTGAAGCCATCGGTCCTGGGCTTTTGTTTGTTGGAAGACTTTAAATCACAGTTTCAATTTCAGTGCTTGTGATTGGTCTGTTTGTATTTTCTATGTCTTTCTGGTTCAGTCTCAGAACGTTGTGGTTTTCTAAGAATTTGTCCATTTCTTCCAGGTTGTCCATTTTATTGGCATATAGTTGCTTGTAGTAATCTCTCATGATCCTTTGTATTTCTGCAGGGTCAGTTGAGACTTCTCCTTTTTCATTTCTAATTCTATTAACTTGAGTCTTCTCCCTTTTTTTCTTGATGAGTCTGGCTAATGGTTTATCAATTTTGTTTATCTTCTCAAAGAACCAGCTTTTAGTTTTCTTGATCTTTGCTATTGTTTCCTTCAATTCTTTTTCATTTATTTCTGTTCTGATCTTTATGATTTCTTTCCTTCCACTAACTTTGGATTTTGTTTGTTCTTCGTTGTCAAGTTCCTTTAGGTGTAAGGTCAGGTTGTTTATTTGAGATTTTTCTTGTTTCTTGAGGTAGGATTGTATTGCTATAAACTTCCCTCTTAGAACAGCTTTTGATGCATCCCATAGGTTTTGGGCCATCGTGTTTTCATTGTCATTTGTTTCTAGATGTTTTTTGATATCCTCTTTGATTTCTTCAGTGATCTCTGGTTATTTAATAGCATATTGTTTAGCCTCCATATTTTTGTATTTTTACAGGTTTTTTCCCTCTAATTGATATATCTAGTCTCATAGTGTTGTGGTCAGAAAAGATACTTGACACGAGTTCAATTTTCTTAAATTTACCAAAGCTTGATTTGTGACCCAAGATATGATCTATCCTGGAGAATGTTCCATGAGCATTTGAGAAGAAAGTGTATTCTGTTGTTTTTGGATGGAATGTCCTATAGATATCAATTAATCCATCTTGTTTAATGCATCATTTAAAGCTTATGTTTCCTTATTTATTTTCGTTTTGGATGATCTGTCCTTTGGTGAAAGTGGGGTGTTAAAGTCCCCTACTATGATTGTGTTACTGTCGATTTCCCCTTTTATGGCTGTTAGCATTTGCCTTATGTATTGTGGTGCTCCTATGTTGGGTGCATAAATATTTACAATTGTTATATCTTCTTCTTGGATTGATCCCTTGATCATTATGTAGTGTCCTTCTTTGTCTCTTGTAATAATCTTTATTTTAAAGTCTATTTTGTCTGATATGAGAATTGCTACTCCAGCTTTCTTTTGATTTCCATTTGCGTTGAATATCTTTTTCTATCCCCTCACTTTCAGTCTGTATGTGTCCCTACGTCTGAAGTGGGTCTCTTGTAGACAGCATATATATGGGTCTTGTTTTTGTATCCATTCAGCCAGTCTATGTCTTTTGGTTGGAGCATTTAATCCATTTACATTTAAGGTAATTATTGATATGTATGTTCTTACTACCGGTTTATTAATTGTTTTGGGTTTGTTTTTGTAGATCTTTTCCTTCTCTTATGTTTCCTGCCTAGAGAAGTTCCTTTAAAATTTGTTGTAAAGCTGGTTTGGTGGTGCTGAATTCTCTTAGTTTTGGTCTGTCTGTAAAGGTTTTAATTTCTCTGTCAAATCTGAATGAGATCCTTGCTGGGTAGAGTAGTCTTGGTTGTAGGTTTTCCCTTTCATCACTTTAAATATGTCCTGCCACTCCCTTCTGGCTTGCAGAGTTTCTGCTGAAAGATCAGCTGTTAATCTTATGGGGATTCCCTAGTATGTTATTTGTTGCTTTTCCCTTGGTGCTTTAATATTTTTTCTTTGTATTTAATTTTTGATAGTTTGATTAATATGTGTCTTGGGGTGTTTCTCCTTGGATTTATCCTGTATGGGACTCTCTGTGCTTTCTGGACTTGATTGACGATTTCCTTACCCATATTAGGGAAGTTTTCTACTATAATCTCTTCAAATATTTTCTCAGTCCCTTTCTTTTTCTCTTCTTCTTCTGGGACCCCTATAATTCAAATGTTGGTGTGTTTAATGTTGTCCCAGAGGTCTCTGAGACTGTCCTGAATTCTTTTCATTCTTTTTTCTTTATTCTGTTCTGTGGCCGTGAATTCTACCATTCTGTCTTCCAGGTCACTTATCCATTCTTCTGCCTCAGTTATTCTGCTATTGATTCCTTATAGAGAATTTTTAATTTCATGTACTGTGTTGTTCATAATTGTTTGTTTGCTCTTTAGGCCTTCTAGGTCCCTGTTAATCATTTCTTGTATTTTCTCCATTCTGTTTCCAAGATTTTGGATCATCTTTACTATCATTACTCTGAATTATTTTTCAGCTAGATGCCTATTTCCTCTTCATTTGTTTGGTCTGGTGGGTTTTTACCTTTCTCCTTCATCTGCTATGTATTTCTCTGTCTTCTCATTTTGCTTAACTTACTGTGTTTGGGGTCTCCTTTTCTCAGGCTGCTGGTTCGTAGTTCCCGTTGTTTTTGATGTCTGCCCCCAGTAGGTAAGGTTGGTTCAGTGGGTTGTGTAGGCTTCCTGGTGGAGGAGACTGGTGCCTGTGTTGTGGTGGATGAGGCTGGATCTTTCTGGTGGGCAGGACCATGTCCAGTGGTGTGTTTTGGGGTGTCTGTGATCTTAGTGAGATTTTAGGCAGCCTCTCTGCTAATGGGTGGGGTTGTGTTCCTCTCTTGCTAGTTGTTTGACATGGGGTGTCCAGCACTGGAGCTTGCTGGTCATTCAGTGGAGCTGGGTCTTAGTGTTGAGACAGAGATCTCTGAGAGAGCTCTTGCCAATTGATATTACGTGGGGCTGGGAGGTCTCTGGTGGTCCAGTGTCCTGAACACGGCTCTCCCACCTCAGAGGCTCAGGCCTGACACCCTGCCGGAGCACCAAAACCCTGTCACCCACACGGCCAGGTACGTGGGGAGTTTCTTTCTGTTTGGGAAGTCTGGGGTCTTCTGCCAGTATTCAGTAGGTGTTCTGTGGGAGTTGTTCCACATGTAGATGTATTTTTCATGTATTTGTGGGGAGGAAGGTGATCTTTACTTCTTACTCCTCAGCCATCTTGAAGGTCCTCTGTCTTGCTAAGAGTTTTTTATCATGAAACGCTGTTGAATTTTGTCAAATGATTTTCCTGTATCTATTGAGATGATCATATGATTTTTAATCTTTCATTCTTTTAATGTGGTACAGTACATTTATTGATTTATGTATGTTGATCCATCCTTGCATCCCTGGAGCAAATCCCATTTGATCATGGTGTATAATCCTTTTACTGTGCTATTGAATTCAGTTTGCTAGTACATTATTGAAGACTTTTGCATCTATGTTCATGAGGGATATTGGCCTGTAATTTTGTTTTCTTGTAGTGTCCTTGTCTGGTTTTGGTATCAGACTAAGGCTGGTCTTGTAAAATGATATTGGAAGTGTTCTCTTCAGTTTTTTGGATGAGTCTGAGAAGGGTTGGTATTAATTTTTCTTTAAGTGTTTGGTAGAATTCACCAGTGATGCCATCAGGTCCTGGGATTTTATTTTTGGTGAGATTTTTGAATACTGATTCAATCTCCTTACTCATCATTGGTCTATTTAGATCTTTTATTTCTTCATGATTCAGTCTTTGTAGGTCTTATGTTTCTAGGAATTTATCCATTTCTTCTATTTGTTGGCATATAATTGTTCATAATACTCTCTTATGATCCTCTGTATTTCTGTGGTGTTGGCTGTAATGTCTCCTCTTTCATTTATAATTTTATTTGTTTGAGTCTTCCCTTTTTCTTTCTCTGTTAGTCCAACTGAAGTTTGTCAACTTTGTTTATCTTTTCAAAAAACCAACTCCTAGTTTCATTGATCTTTTCTATTGTTTTTCTAGTCTAATTTCATTTCTTTCTATTCTGATCTTTATTATTTCCTTCCTTCTGTTAACTTTGGGTTTAGTTTGTTCTTCTTCTTCTAGTTCGATGAGGTGTAAAGTTAGTTTGTTTATTTAAGATTGTCTTTTTTCTTAGTGTAGGCATTTATTGCTATGAACTTCCCTCTTAGACCTGCTTTTGGTGCATCCCATGAATTTTGGTATATTGTGTTTCCATTTTCATTTGTCTCAAGATATTTTTGATTTCCCTTTTGATTTCTTTTTTGACCTATTGGTTGTTTAGAGTGGGTTTTTGATTTCCATATATCTATGAATTTTCCAATTTTCTTCCCATTACTGATGTCTAGTTTCATACCATCGTGGTCAGAAAAGATACTTGATATGACTTCGGTCTTCCTAAGTTTGTTAAGACTTGTTTTGCTGCCTGACATGTTCTATCCTGGTGAATGTTCCATGTGCACTTGAAAAGAATGTGTACTCTGCTGCTGTTGGACTGTTCTGAATATGTCTGTTAGGTCCTTTGATTTATATTGTTGTCTATGGCCATACCACCCTGAACACGCCCAATCATATCTGATCTACATTTTGTACAAGTCTGCTGTTTCCTCACTGATTTTCATACAAATATTTTTGTAGTTTTTATGAAACACAAGCACCAGAGCAAAAATCACCAGAGTATTTGATATTTCACTCAATCAGTTATAATCTGTTAATAAGGCCAATGATGTTACTAAGAAATAACTATTTAATTAATGTATTAATCATGTTACATAAATTAACACATTTAATATTTACAAAAACACTTAAAGATACATACTGTTTTTATCTCCAATTTTCAGGTGAGGAAACTGAGGCTGGAGAACTTAAGATGTTTATCCAGTGTCACATAGCTACTAAATGTGTAGCAATATATTCAAACCCACCTCTCTTTGAGTCCAAAATCTGAGTTCTAAATAATTAGCCTAATAACTCTATTGTTCCACACAAGGATTTTCCCCTCTGTTTCATAACCAAATTAACTCCTAACTAACAATTTAATATATTATGCACCCCTGATTACAACTTTAGATCTAGAAAGGGAAGGAAAATGTGTTGCTGAAATTAAAATGATTACTACTATTTTTAAAATTAATTTTTATTGGAGTAGAGTTGCTTTACAATGTTGTGTTAGTTTCTGCTGTACAGCAAAGTGAATTAGTTATATGTATACATATATCCACTCTTTTTTAGATTTCCTTCCCATTTAGGTCACCACAGATCATTGAGTAGGGTTCCCTACACTAAGTAGTAGGTTCTCATTCGTTATCTATTTTATACATAGTAATGTATTTATGTCAATCCCAATCTCCCAATTCATCCCACTCCCCCTCTCCCATTGGTATCCATATGTTTGTTCTCTACATATGTGTCTGTATTTCTGCTTTGCAAATAAGTTCATCTGTATCATTTTTATAGATTCCATATATAAGCAATATTATATGATATTTGTTTTTCTCTTTCTGACTTACTTCACTATGTGTGACAGTCTCTAGGTCCATCCACGTTTCTGCAAATGGCACAATTTCGTTCCTTTTTATGGCTGAGTAATATTCCATTGTATATATGTACCACATCTTCTTTATCCACTCCTCTGTTGATGGACATTTAGGTTGCTTCCATGTCCTGGCTATTCTAAATAGTGCTGCAATGAACATCAGGGTGCATGCATCCTTTCGAATTATGCTTTTCTCTGGATATATGCCTAGGAGTGGGATTGCTGGGTCATATGGTAGCTCCATTTTTAGTACTACAATTTTTTTAAACTAACAATACACATATTACAGTGACATCATTAATATACTCACTAATAGAATACATAGTTTTTAGCTTCCAATATTTCTTTTAAGATGTGACCAAGTAGGTAGTCAAAGGGAAAGGCTGGGAAAGCAATATCTTCAAGGTATGGGCCATTAATAAGCATAAAGATAATCTTTGGTGTTCATAGGACTTAATCCCATATGATATTGGCATTGGTGACACTGGCTTCTTTTGATTTCCTTGACACCATAGCTAGATTTTCCTCATGTCTCTTTGGGTTGTCCATCTCAGTTTGTTTTGCAGGTTTATCTCGCTCAACTGATTCCTTTAATGTTGGTCTCCTTCATGGTTGTTTCAGGCCTCCTCTTCTTTTCACCTACACATACCCCACATGGTTATATGCATAGCTCACAGTTTTAATTATAGTCTATATGCTGATGACTTCCAAATCTTAATCTGGAAGGTGAATTTCTCTCCTGTGCTCCATATCACATTTATAACTATTAATATCTCTACCATCCATCAGTTGCCCTGGCAAGAATTGTGCGTATTATTTTTTAATTCTCTCTGTCTTTCTCTCTCCCTGTCTCTCACCAGTTAATTACCAAGTCTTTTAAAGTCCACTTTCTAAATCTCCCCCAAATCTATCAACTTCTCTCCATCCCTTGATTTAAATCTCCATCATTCTTGCTGAGATCATTGCAACATCTTCCTAATCATATTCTTAACAGTATTTCCCTGCTCTGATCCATTTCCAATTGCAGACAGTGTGATTTTTATATTGTCTGTTTCCTACTTTAAAAGTCGGCAATGGCTGCTCATTGCTTTCATGGCAAAGCTTGAAATCCTAACAAGGATGGAAATTATCTTCAATATTTGACATTGCCAACCTCATCTCTTCTCATTCCATCCCGGTGTCTAGGCTCACATTATGCTATCTCTAACCTTTGGGGCCTTGCTCATGCTGGTACCTCTCACTGAAATGCTTTTCCATCTTTCTATTGCCCCTCCCCTCCTTCACATTTGGTCTTCAGATCCTTACTCCTACTTGTCTTTCAGTTTTCATCTCAGGTATTACTTTCTCTGGGAAATTTCCTGGTGTCAAATGTTGAGTTGTATTGCTTTTCTATATGCTTTCATAGCACCTTGTAACTTAACCTCATCCTAGAACTTATACTTCTTTATAGTGCTGTATCATAATTGTCTACACACTTGGTTTTATCCTACATAAGATATCAAACCCATAGGCATGAGGAATGTGTATTCTTTACTATGTATTCTTTGCTGTGCCAGTAAATGCCTGGCATGTGGCACATACTCAAGAAATATCTGTTGTATGAATGAATGAATAGCATAATCCAGAGACCAACTTGACCTTTTTAAGATTTATAATCAATTGAGATGAATAGAACCCATATTCTTTCATTTAAAGGATGGTATTCTAAGCCCAGTAGGATATGAACAAATTTAAAGAGGATAATAGTTCACTATTTCTTCTCAAGTAAATATAAAATATTAAAACTGAACAATTGGGACTTCCCTAGTGGCGCAGTGGTTAAGAATCTGCCTGCCAATGCAGGGGACGCGGGTTCGAGCCCTGGTCCGGGAAGATCCCACATGCCGCTGAGCACCTAAGCCTATGTGCCACAACTACTGAGCCCGCGAACCACAACTACTGAAGCCCACGTGCCACAACTACGTGCCACCTAGAGACCGTGCTCCACAACAAGAGAAGCCACCGCAACAAGAAGCCTGCGCACCACAACAAAGAGTAGCCCCCGCTCGCCGCAACTAGAAGAAGCCCGCGTGCAGCAACGAAGACCCAATGCAGCCATAAATAAGTAAATAAATATATTAAAAAAAAAACTGAACAATTAATGATTCAGGCTGCATGGAGGAAAAAAGCTCCCTGAATAACAGATACAAAGATGTGCTAAGCTTCATCTATTTAGAGGTTTCCAATTATTTAGAAGTTCTTATTTAGTAAGTAAGAGAAGATAATTTACCTTTGCCAGTTCCTAAGTATATATATGGTTGATTAATCAAAATTGATAAGCAAAGGAGAAGAGAAGTTAGTGAAGAGCCCACTCCTCATTCTTTAGGTTCACACACAAGCCTAGAGCTTAAGACTTTCCCTTAAACCCTAACTAACATAAGCCACATCTGTCATTTCGGGTCATTGCCTCTGCTCTATAAATAGGAAGAAACCAGGGCATACCTCATCACTTCCAACCAATGACAAGACGGAGTGCTAAGGAATGGAGTTGAACCAGGGATAGTTAAGGATGTGGAATCTGGGCTCAGTTAGAAAAGGTAAAATGTATTTTAAAATAAGCATTATGACCCAGTTATCTCATTTATGCAAGGGGAAAAATATCACAAAACCATACAAGAAATTGGATTTTTGAGCATTTCAAGAGAAATATTTTTTTTGCCTCTACCCCAGTTCAAGTTATAGAGTAAATATTTTTACAATCTAAGTGGGAAACTTTATTTTTTTCTTAAGAGAGCTTTACTCTTTGTACACTAATTCTTTGTTATTCCTACTGGAGCTACGTATTTTGGACTTGTCTATGTTAAAGGGGTTCTCATGCTAGTATGTCTTGATCATGATTTTGTTAACGGATGCTAAGTAATGATTCCAGCACTTTTAGGGCCATTTGTCTTTGAACTTAGCACACTGTGTAGATGATAACGAACAGGGAGATTTTATCTTGGCTGTGAACTTATTTTCCATCAGTAATGAAAAGCATAGCATGCTTTTAAAGAAAGTTCTATTTTAACCACAGTCTTCTCTCTTGGATCCTTGCTTAACGCATATTTTGGCTACTGGCCTATGTATTTATCTCTTATTCCCAAATAGTGTCAATTGCAGCAAAGCTTAACATTCCTTTGTTTTTAATATTTATTTGGCTGCATCAGGTCTTCATTGCAGCACGCAGGATCTTTTGTTGCGGTGCTTGTTGCGGTGCATGGGCTCTTCATTGCAGCTTCTTTCTGGTTATGGTGTGCGGGTTTTCTCTCTCTAGTTGTGGCGCGGGCTCCAGAGGGCGTGGGCTCTGTAGTTTGTGGCAGCGGGCTCTCTAGTTGAGGTGCGTGAGCTCAGTAGTCGTGGCGCCTGGGCTGAGTTGCACCATGGCATGTGGGATATTAGTTCCCCAACCAGGGATCGAACCCGCATCCCCTTCATTGGGAGGCAGATTCTTTACCACTGGACCACCAGGGAAGTCCCAACATCCCTTTGTTTTAATTCAATGCTTTTATCTAAGAATATCTAGGAAAAAGGCCACTATTTTTAATTGAGTCCAATCTAACATAAACATAAAATTAGTTCAGCTTTTTAAACTATACTTCTTACTAAAATCAATACTTTGCAAAAGATGTTTAAATCAATGCCTAAAATGCCTAAAGGAAATATTCACCCTCTTACAGCATTTGGAATTAAACATTTGGAGTTTAATTTCAGACTGTTTTGCTTGTTTTCATTGTGTATTTCAATAAAACAGTATCTATAACATCTTGTAATTAAAGATTAAAGTTCCTATTGTAAAAAATTTTCCTGAAATAGTAAACATGTCAAATTAGTCCGTAGCGTTCCAGAGTTTTTCCAGCAAATGAAGGTTTTTATTATTTATACATATATACAATAGTAAAGAAGTCAAGGAATTTCAGATAAATTTTAACAGGGGTCGTTGTGTTAAATTCCTGATGATCCCATAGCTCAGTCTACAGAGAAAAGGACTCTGAACATTTAGGAAATCATTAAATGCTTTAAGTTTCAATTCTGTATCTCCTACCCAAAGGAAAAAAAATTGTAGTGTACTCTCTCTCCTCTTTTATCATTTATTAATTGCAAAGTAAGCAGCTCTTCACTGCAGTGGGACATGCTCTTAGAGTAAATAGTAGGTCAGTGCTACACTATTTCTAGGAATAATGTTGGAAAGCATTTGTTTTTAGAATCTACTGGTAACTTTTGCATATATTACAAAATGTGGTAAGCCTGAAGATCCCCAAGCTTATTTCTAGCCACTCAATCTACAGCATACATTGCACACGGTCTGCTGTTCCTTCTCCAATCCTTCACCACGGGCTAAAGAACAAATTCCTTAGGATAATGAGTGATGACAGCGGGGTTGATGGAGTAACTGTCAGCTTATTCTTAGTGTCCAACAGACTTTCCATTTTAAACAGCAGTGACCTATATCTTTTATAAGTTAAAATGTTTAAACTACTTGGTGAGCAGTGGCTCTTACCTCTTTTTTTGAATAAAAATTCCAAATATATAAAAAAGATACAAGAATAGTATAATGAATCCCATTTTACCCTTCACCTAAGACGCACCAGATTCTTGGCATTTTGCCAAACTGTTTTCTCTGTCTCTCTGTCTCACCTCCTTCTTGTTCCTCTCTCTGTATATACTTATTTAGTAATAGTAAATTTTACACTACTATTTTTACTGAGTCATTCTCTTATATAACCATAATGTAATTATAAAATTGAGGAAATTTCCCATTGATCAATTACTATTATCTAATATACAGTCCATATTCAGATTTTGCTAATTGTCTCAGTATCATTCTTTATAGAAATTTTTTAAAAATCTAAGGTCTAATCCAGGGTTACACTTATCATGAATTTTATATTTTAAAACAATTTTATCCTACCTAAAATTAGAAAATGCAGGTGATGTCATTGTGTGTAAAGATTGGTAATTTCATCCTTATGATGCAAAAAAATTTTTTTTAATTATTACAGGAAAATTTTAATCAAATTGTCTATGCATTGTCAATTAGCTAAAATCCTGAAGATTTCAGAAAAGATTTCATGGTTCTTGCTCTCGGACAACTCACAGTATAGGTGCTGAGGCAGATCTAGAACCCAAGTAAAAACTGACTGATAAAGAACTATTATATATCCAGCAGCTTTTGCTGCAAAACAAGCCACCCTTAAAAGTAGTGACTTAGGACAACAATCTTTCTTTTTTTGAGCTAGCAATTCTATGAGTTGGCAATGCCTATTGGCCAGTTCTTCTATTGGTCTTGCTTGGGCTCAGTCACGCAGCTGCAATATGTTGGTTGGGTTGGTTGGGGGCTCGTGGCTCTAGGGCAGGCACACTCATATGTCTGGCAGTTGATACTGGTGTTTAGTTGGTACTGACCCTGGATTAGGGAGCAAGGATGACCAGGCCACATGTCTCCATCAAGGTAGCCTAAGTTCTTTCACATGGTTGGTCTCAGGGTGCCAAAGAGCAGCAAGAGAAGGCAAGCTCCAGTGCACAACATTTTTCAAGTCTCTTTTTACATTGCACTTGCTTATTGTCTCTTTGGCCGAATGATGTCAAATGGCCAAATCCATTTGGAGTCTCTCCAAGCCCACAGGTACAAGGAGGCATGGATGAATCAGGGTCATCACTGAAAAAAATCTATCTCGACAGTATAAAATTTGACTAGAGTGAAATGATGCGTAATATCATGGAATAAGTATTATTTTGTAACTATACTTTATTTTTAAAGTATTAAATGTCAGTCAAAATACACTATGGGAATTATGATGCAAAATTATTATGGTTAGAATAGTTTAAGAAGACCTCAAGAAAAGAATGACATGTAATGGCTCTCAAAGAATAGATAAGAATTGGATGCATAGGGAGAAATTTATAGACAGAGGGTTTGGAGTGGGTAAATGAAAGATATAACTTTGTCAGTTATGGAACTGACAAAGAACATGACATATATGTGGGATAGTGGAGGAACAAACTTAAGTTGAGTAGATGGCCCATCAGAAATAATAGAAAATAAGATCAGGGTGAAATCAGCATAAACTATGAATGGGGCCGTTTAAAGGTCAGCCATAGTTTAGAATTGTAGTTCCATGACACCAACAATATTTTAAGAAAAATCATTTAGTAACAGCATTAAGATGGATGAGGTCAGGGGTGAGCTGTAAAACCCAGATACACATTTATTACAATAATCCAAATTAAAGTAATGACATTGAGAATAAAGAGACTGGGCCAAATCGAGGAGACATATTAAGTGAGAAGAAAGAAAGGTATGAATTTGATACATATTTTATATAGAAAAAAGTGGAATTTTTAAACTATAGGTTTAGAGTCAATATCTGTTTCCTCTTCCATTTCCTGTCCTTCTACATCACAGTCTTACATATATTTAAAATGAGCTAAAATATCATCTTTAGTGTTTTGCCCCAGTTTTGTTCAGCTGTTCTCCATACAACTTCCAAAATTTTCTGCTTCTGAAAACTCTGTGATTAGTTGACATCATTAAACTCTGATACCCAGAATAGAGCACAGTATCTCACATGTACCTGCCCAGGACAGAGAACAGTATTGATCTGAATATCATACTTATATTAATGCAATTGATGTCTTCATTAGATATTTTTCCTGTGATATCATACGATCCGTTCATATTTATACTATAAAATCAACTAAGTTCCTCAGAAATCTTACATGAGGGCATTCAAAGTCAGGTTATCTTCTAAATCAATTTTTTTTCAAATATTTTTAAATGTATGCCCCCAAAATAGTCTTAATTTTAAAAAGAAAACTTTTTAAGCCTATTAAAATTTAAAAGAGACTCATTCTACACATGGGCAAACTTTTAAAAATTTTTAGGAATAATTTTAAATCTCTAAGAATACCTTTTATCAGTATTATCTGACTGCCATGACATAGTCCTATAATGTGTGGGTCCACAATCAAACACAATGTTTAGTACAAATTATATTCTTTTACTTGCATGATAAGAATTTACTGAACATACTTATAGAAACATTTATAAGACCTCCATTTCTGTTCTTAACATACAACTTTATCCCTAGAGAGCAAGGAATCTGAAATCATGAGGTATAAATGCACTGGGAGGCTAGACATTTTCTGGATACTCATGCACAAGACAATGTGCTCACATCGAAGTACGGCATTAGGGTGACAATTAGCCCTATAATGTCCTTTATTGACCTGGAAAAGGAATGAAAATTATCGGCGATGTCTTACCAGTCTTTCGTCTTCTTACAAGCAAGGCAACGAGTAAATATGACAGTTTAAGAAGAGGTGTAAGTAAGGGACACAGCTAGGGCTGTGTCTTCCTCCTCCCCCATCACACACACCTATGCCAATTTTTGTAACATGGGCGTCCTCCAGCACTATAATTTTCTTTTTTAAAATTTTGCTAAACACTGAAAATCATCTTATCTCAATGACCAGTGAGTCAAGCATATAAAACCAAAGAATTGTTTTTCTAGTAAATAAAACTCTTTGGCCTTCATGGTGAAAAAAAAATTTCATGTTTGCTCATATCCTCTCCTATATTAAAAGTTTCTTCAGGGTAAGAATTATCTCATACTTTTTCTGTGAATAGTTGCATACAGGTAGTTTCATAGTAGATATTCAACAAATATTTTTGGTTAAATGTAAAAATCTATGATAGCAACAAGCAAAACCCACCTATATATATATATATATATATATGAATACATATGAGTGTGCCTTTAAGCCAGGGGGATAAAATCTCTTGGGATTTGAAGATGACAGTGGCAATAGATTGCAAACTCTTTTTTCTTTTCTTGCCTTTTTTTTTTTTTTTTTTAATTTATGGTGCTTTGGTTGAATAAGAGGAAACAGGAAACTTCTCAGGGAAATGTCTAGGGCACTTGAGGTGAGAGAGAGACATCGAGAAAGAGAGGGAGAGAGATAACCACTAACCACTAGAGGGCGGTAGCCACCTCACTTGCCTTAACTAGTTTCGCTCAAGCATAACCCCCCCTATACCTATAGCAGTTTAATATTTCTTCTAACTAATACTTTATCATTTTCTTCCTCTTACAGCAAATATCTGTTATGTAGTTTAACTAACTTTAAAATACCAGTGATTTAGAGGTATAATACCTGGGAGCATGAGATCGAATAAAACATTTAGAATCTGTTGTTTTTATTGTTATTTTGGTCCCATAACTTAGAAACAAGGTGACACCTTGGATTTAGGAGAGAAATCACTTCTCACACTAAGCGTTATTCTTACAAGTAAAATTTAGTCTGTGGCCTGTAGAATACTAGTTAAGGTTGCTTCTTCTCAAGACACATTTTGCCCTTTATCCTAGCATACAGGCAGCTACAGCCAGAGAGCCCCTTTGCCAAAAATACCTCTCCATCAGCCTGTCACTCTACCTGAAATCCATTAAGACAGTGGATCCCAACCTTTTCAAAGTGAGGGCTCTTTATAAGCAAAACATCATAGACCCCCATGTGATAACTCTTGAACTCTTAAGATCAGTAGATTAAATAAATATATATATGCACACACACATATAAACATAAAAACAATACTGTAAAAAGATAGAGTGTCAATAACACCTTTTAATGAATTAATATTGTATTAGCCACAGTAGTGTACATAACAGTACAAATACACAAAATATATTATTTAATCAGCCAACAGTTAAGGCTCTTTGCCTAAGCAAGTTCATGAATCCCTTGAAGTAAACACACAGTGTACTCCTTACCTATAGCATAAGGTCTGGGGTCTGAAAGAAGAGAATCATTGAATTTATGTGTTATCCCACTAAACCTCCACTTTTAAGATGGAAACATCATATTTTTTGGTTAGATTTTTTTTTTAACCTCACCAACTCTTGGAAATGGAAAATGTGTATCTTTCTACATACAATTAAGAAATGCCACAATTCCTGCCATTCATCAATTAAGACACCCGACATAAGTGTGTCTGTAGCTCCCGACATGTGTTCTCCTTGTGAAGATTTGTTAAGCTTAAAGTTTTAAAAATATCAGTGGAAGTTTGATCTCTCAAAGACGTCAGTTCAGAATACGGTTTGTCTGTATGACCCAAGCAACTTTCTTTGGTGTCCTACTGAGTACATAGCCTACATTCTGAGCTCAACTATCCTGTGAGTTTTGACATCATAGATATCTCCTGGCGCTGTGAAAAGAGTATCTGGCACCATGTGGCTAGCTCTGCGGAGAGCCAAGTTTCCATAGCTCATGTTAGCTGACAGTGAAACTCCACCAGTCAATTCTGGCAAAAGTCAAATTGTGTCTTTTATCAAAGTAACTCATTGCATACTCTGCTCCTGCTTCCCATTGGAATCTATCACCCAGAGGACATTTTAATTAAATCAAGTACGTAATCACAAAGCCATGCTTGTTTAATTATTATCAGAGAAAGGAACCAAATATAATAAAGATCATATGTGGTACTTAGCTGTGGAAAACAAACATACTCAAAATACAGCATTCAATTCCTACATCAGTGAAAAAGCCATCATATAATATGGGAGAACTTAATTGATTATACTTTTCTATGCCTCAAGGTTATTTTACTATAAAATAGAAGTGATTATTCTTATCCTTGTCAAATGTAGAGGAGGGATCCATGAGTTAGAAGCTAAGAGAGAGAGAGAGAGAGAAGGATGTTCATAACCTATGGCGGTGTTTTCCACCCTTTTCAAAAGTCTTCTTTGGAGACAGTATCTCCACAGCCTTTCACATGTGGTAGCAGTACTCAGTCAGACAATTCTGGGTTGCATATGCATTTGAAGGCCCTTGTCAGTAGATAGGACATTCTGGAATTTGAGGCCCATTGGTTGGGAAATGCTGATCTGCGCTAACCTTCATTTCTGAGGTCCAAAGAGATTAACTAATTTGTACAAAATTACACAATTAACTAGAGCTAGAGCTCTAGTGCTGAAATACAACTCTTTTCAAACTTTGTCACATACAATTTCCACCATCCCAGAATTACAGAGGAAAGTAAAACCATGAAAGAAGATTCTTATACTAAATCAGAGAACTGTATTTTCAGGCAAATCTATCGGCTAAGTGCCAAGAACACTACTATAGTTTATATCTGGAAACTCAGAAGGGTGCTCAGGAAACTTATAAATAGAATGGTTACAAATGGTTTGATGTGGTCTTAAGACATAAATAATGTTTAGCAGGTGTCAAACCAAGGCCAGGCTCTATTTGACATTTTCATCAGTGACCTAGATAAGACATTGGCAACCCAGAGAGCCAAAATCTCTCAAGAATATTTTACATTTTAGGAAGGCTTCTAATGTCTCCTGCCCACAAATTATCACTCCTTCTTTTCTCCCATAATCAAGTTCCATTTCATTCCCACAGCTCAACTGACCTCACCTTAGGGGTTAGATTATTTAATTAATTACCACTAAGCTATGAGCAACTAATATTACAGCTCTTCCAAATGCCTTAGAGATCTTTGATTTTTTAAAAATTAGTTTATTCATCCAGAAGAATACTAGTAGTATTCTAGTAGTAGTAGTGGGTGGAGGTAAGCATCTCTGTGCTGCTTACTGACAAGAACATTTCTTCTTGCCAAAAATAACCATAATTCCTCTAAACTCATGAACATTTTTGAAAAAATCCTTGAAGATTTCAAAATCACATCGCTTTCTCTCGCTGAGCCTGAACTAAACTTCTAAACCCTTCTCCTTATGATTCTCCAAGCAGCAACTAGCAAGTGATCAATGGCAACTGATTGGCACATGCAAGGAAACTTAGTTGCCATTTTTGATCTCTATGATGTGAGTATATTCCCGGCTGGAGGTAAAGAATGGTATTTTACAACCTCTCAAAAACGCCCCCTCCCTATAGCTCATTTTATAAAAAACGTATTTCTTTTTTTGCTCCCTACTTCTTGTTACTTATAAACCATGTGGAAGCTTAAAGAAAAATAACATAGCAGCAGCTTTGGTTTGTATTAAAGAGAAAGCAGATCCTTCTTCAGGGTCACCTAGATCTAAAAATTATTTCTGGAAGTGACCAAAATACCTGCAGTGGTGTGAAATTATATAAAAGGAAGTTGTAGCTGTATGTAGTGTAGGCTTAATGAATACACTACTACATTTTTTTTTTTTTTTTAGTAAAAATGACACCAATTTGGGACCAAAAAAAAATCCACAAACAAGGGTTTTTCCAAATGAGGCTACTTAGAAGCAGCCACAAGAATCTGACAGGTCATGAAAGTAAATTGTCTCGTACAGGCTTTGCTGTTAAAAATACTCCAGTGATGTGTTTTTATAGGCAGGCGAGGGAAAATTGTCTATAAATAGCTCTAGGAAGTTTAGCCAAGAACTTAAGTTGCCAGTAAGATTATTAAATTGACCTTCATTAGAAATATTTCAAATTTAGTTAATACTTAAAAGGCAAACATAGTAAGAAACTGAATTATTGCAGTTTTTAAGTTTGTAGCATTACCTTGTCTCTTATATTGTGTTTTTCTAATTTTTTCCTCCCTTTTCACATCCTATGGTTTTCTTCATCCCCAATTTTATTTATTTATTTATAAATTTTTATTTATTTATTTATTTATTTTTGGCTGGGTTGGGTCTTCGTTGCTGTGTGCAGGCTTTCTCTAGTTGCGGCGAGCGGGGGCTACTCTTCGTCGTGGTGCATGGGCTTCTCATTGCGGTGGCTTCTCCTGTTGTGGAGCACGGGCTCTAAGCACGCAGGCTTCAGTAGTTGCAGCACTTGGGCTCAGTAGCTGTGGCTCACAGGCTCTAGAGCACAGGCTCCGTAGTTGTGGCGCACAGGCTTAGTTGCTCCACTGCATGTGGTATCTTCCTGGACCAGGGATCGAACCTGTATCCCCTGCATTGGCAGGCGGATTCTTAACCACTGCGCCACCAGGGAAGCCCCCCCACTTTTACTTTTATCCATCACTGATTTAACTGTTTTATTTCTTTTCTGTTCCAAAGTGTGGATTTTTTTTTTTAAACCTTATCCCAGCAACTTTCTCTTCTGCATTTCAAATCTTCAGTGCCAATCAATTTCTTTTTCAATGGGTGTGGTGGGTTGGGAGGGAGAACTTCTCCTTTCTTACACTGGCAATCCGTATCAATAAGATGCCCTCCATCCTGACTTCCTTGAGTGTCAGGGGTCGGCACTCGACCATGAACTAGGACGTGGCTGCTATGATCTCTAATCCTCACTCAGGTTTGTGACGTTCCACAGTGTTTTCCCTTGAGAACAGCCAATGCTGAGCTGGCACAATACAAGCAAGCACAGATCTCTGAAGAGCACGCTGCTCAAGTCCATATAAGGAATACGGTCCTCGGCCAAGGCAGCTCCTCCTCATTCAGTAGCAACCACGAGAGTGAGGAGGAGACTTGGGAAGCTCCCTCTGATAGCCTTCTCCCGTGTCAGTTTGAGAAAAAGCTAAAAGGAAACATTTTAAACACTTCCGACAACATTTCAGAAAGACAGTCTGATTCATGGTGACTTCTAACTTATTAAAAATGACAAGTATTTATATATATGAAAAACCAGTTAACTGGACAGTTACCTAACTGGTTATAAGTTTAAAAATTAGAAAGTTTCTTAAGTCAAAGTCTTAGGTGTTTCCACTCCCTCCTGTGAAGAATTTAGAAGAATCACTTTAACCCTTCATTTATGCCTGGGCTTGGGAATGAAACAAGGAACAGAAAGAAGAACAGCGCTGGAGCTCAGAATCAGACTCAGGGCTTAATGTGAACAAGCTCCCTAGTCTTTTGATTTTTACAAGCTACCTCATGTAGATTTGCTTTAGACACAGACAGTATTTCCCCATGTCTAAAAGTGTACCTTCTTGTCCTCACTAACATAATTTTTAACTTATTAAACTTGCCGATTCTCTCTTACATTCCAATGTCTACGCCCCCCACTCTCACAGCTCTTTACTAGTTACTACAATAGAGGTCCTCTTAGCTAGCAATTTTGGAGAATATGTTAAATTTTAATATAAAAACATCCTTCCCCAAATTCTTCCAGCAGATGCCCCGTGTCATTTCTTCTGATACTCTGCCACTGAAAGCTACAACTGAGGTTAAGTGTTGACCAAAGGCCCCTTTTCCTGTTTTCCTCAGAGTTACTGAAGTTTCAAATTCTTCCTGGGAATTTCAACATAAACAAGAAAGAGTTTGCAGTGATTTTCATAACATGTTCCTTGAAACCCCGGAGCCTCTTAAACACCACTAGGGTTATGTAGAGGTGTGCAGAATGATCACAGCTGGATTTAATTTATTTCCCACATTTTTTTTTTTCTTCTGTAGCCTAACTTAAAAAGATTGAGGTTTAGGGACATGGAAAACTAGCCTTATGATTTGGTAACACTGCTCAAATGACACACACCCGGTTGAAGAAGACCATTTCACAACCCACTGCCAGTTATTTTAGGACACATTCACTGTCTTAGAGTGAGCTGCGTTAGTCTTCAAAACAGAGTGAGGACAAGTTTGCTTTTGGCAAAGCTTATTCATTTTACACAATGACAGGAGCGAAACTAGTGAGGGTCCTCAGTGTTGCGTCTGTTCTTTCTGTTCGCCTTTGGCAAGTGTATCCAAGGTTAACTTTAATTAATCCTTTGGAATTTTAATTTTAATACTGTCACCTATAAACTTAAATTCACTCCCAGTTGATTAGAAAGTGGTACTATCGGGTGTGAATGCTGCTTGTTTCACAGGCAAAACGTGTCTGGCAAACAATACTGGGAACTGAGCCAAGAAATGTCATTTCTCTCACTTTATACTTCCAGGATAAGCCTCCATCCCCAAATACTTTCCCCAGTTCCATCCTCTGACTAATCTACCCACTCCAAATCTTTCCTGTTTACATGGTGAAAGAATGATATCTAAAAAAACACCCCTTAGCAAAAGTACCCAACAAAGCTTTGCACATAGGTACGTGTAATAAAGGTCATTTTGAAAATCTTTTAAAATGGATATTCTTTTATGAATGTCATAGATCATGAAAAGAAATAACTCAAAGCTAAACCCAGCAACGACTCTCCATTATAAAATTGCTCATAATTGAAAGGAACCAAGGAGCCACCCCCGCTGCTGCCGCCGGGAGGTGGGGTGGGGGAGTGAGTGGAAGTTACTGCCATGCCACCGAGTCCGGACCGGAGACTTTGGGGCCCAACTAGCTGTGTGGCTGACAGGGTCTTCGTGCTCTGGCTGGGTGTCAGGCCTATGCCTCTCAGGTGGGAGAGCCAAGTTCAGGACATTGGTCCACCAGAGACCTCCTGGCTCCATGTAATATCAAATGGCGAAAGCTCTCCCAGAGATCTCCATCTCAACACTAGAACCCAGCTCTACTAAACGACCAGCAAGCTCCAGTGCTGGACACCCTATGCCAAACAACTAGTAAGATAGGAACACAACCCCACCCATTAGCAGAGAGGCTGCCTAAAATCATAATAAGTTCACAGACACACAAAACACACCACTGCATGCAGTCCTGCCCACCAGAAAGACAAGATCCAGCCTCATCTACCAGAACACAGGCACCAGTCCCCTCCACCAGGAAGCCTACACAACCCACTGAACGACCTTACCCACTGGGGGCAGACACCAAAAACAACGGGAACTATGAACCTGCAGCCTGCGAAATGGAGACCCCAAACACAGTAACTTAAGGAAAATGAGAAGACAGGGAAACACACAACAGATGAAGGAGCAAGGTAAAAACACACCAAACCAAACAAATGAAGAGGAAATAGGCAGTCTACCTGAAAAAGAACTCAGAGTAATGATAGTAAAGACGATCCAAAATCTTGGAAATAGAATGGAGAAAATACAAGAAACCTTTAACAAGGACCTAGAAGAACTAAAGAGCAAACAATGATGAACAACACAATACATGAAATTAAAAATTCACTAGAAGGAATCAATAGCAGAATAACTGAGATAGAAGAACAGATAAGTTACCCGGAAGATAAAATAGTGGAAATAACTACCACAGAGCAGAATAAAGAAAAAAGAATGAAAAGAATTGAGGACAGTCTCAGAGACCTCTGGGACAACATTAAACACACCACCATTCGAATTATAGGGGTCCCAGATGAAGAAGAGAAAAAGAAAGGGACTGAGAAAATATTTGAAGAGATTATAATTGAAAACTTCCCTAATATGGGAAAGGAAATAGTCAGTGAAGCTCAGGAAGCACAGAGAGTCCCATACAGGATAAATCCAAGGAAAAACACTCCAAGACACATATTAATCAAACTATCAAAAATTAAATACAAAGAAAAAATATTAAAAGCAGCAAGAGAAACACAACAAATAACATACAAGGGAATTTCCATAAGGTTAACAGCTGATCTTTTAGCAGAAACTCTGCAAGCCAGAAGGGAGTGGCAGAACATATTTAAAGTGATGAAAGGGAAAAACCTACAAGCAAGATTACTCTAGCCAGCAAGGATCTCTTTCACATTTGATGGAGAAATTAAAACCTTTACAGACAAGCAAGAGTTAACACAATTCAGCACCACAAAACCAGCTTTACAACAAATTCTAAAGGAACTTCTCTAGGCAGGAAACACAAGAGAAGGAAAAGACTTACAAAAACAAACCCAAAACAATTAAGAAAATGGTACTAGGAACATACATGTTGATAATTACCTTAAATGTAAATGGACTAAATGCTCCAACCAAAAGACATAGACTGGCTTAGTGGATACAAAAACAAGGTCCGTATATATGCTGTCTACTAGAGACTCACTTCAGACCTAGGGACACATACAGACTGAAAGTGAGGGGATGGAAAAAGATATTCCATGCAAATGGAAATCAAAAGAAAGCTGGAGTAGCAATCCTCATTTCAGACAAAATACTTTAAAATAAAGACTACTACAAGACACAAAGAAGGATACTACATAATGATCAAGGGATCAATCCAAGAAGAAGATATAACAATTGTAAATATTTATGCACCCAACATAGGAGCACCTCAATGCATAAGGCAAATGCTAACAGCCATAAAAGGGGAAATTGACAGTAACACAAACATAGTAGGGGACTTTAACACCCCACTTTCACCAATGGACAGATCAACCAAAATGAAAATAAATAAGGAAACACAAGCTTTAAATGAAACATTAAAAAAGTTGAACTTAACTGATATCTATAGGACATTCCATAGAAAAACAACAGAATACACTTTCTTCTCAAGTGCTCATGGAAACTTCTCCAGGATAGATAATACCTTGGGTCACAAATCAAGCCTTGGTAAATTTAAGAAAATTCAAATTGTATCAGGTATCTTTTCTGACCACAACAGTATGAGAGTAGATATCAATTACAGGAAGAAAATCTGTAAAAAATACAAACACGTGGAGGCTAAACAATACAGTACTAAATAACCAAGAGATCACTGAAGAAATCAAAGAGGACATCAAAAAATACCTAGAAACAAAAGACAATGAAAACACGATGACTCAAAACCTATGGGATGCAGCAAAAGCAGTTCTAAGAGGGAAGTTTATAGCAATACAATCCTACCTCAAAAAACAAGAAACATCTCAAATAAACAACCTAACCTTACAACTAAAGCAATTAGAGAAAGAAGAACAAAAAAACCCAAAGTTAGAAGAAGGAAAAAATCATAAAGATCAGATCAGAAATAAATGAAAAAGAAATGAAGAAAACAATAGAAAAGATCAAGAAAACTAAAAGCTGGTTCTTTGAGAAGATAAACAAAATTCATAAACCATTTGCCAGACTCATCAAGAAAAAAAGGGAGAAGACTCAAATCAATAGAATTAGAAATAAAAAAGGAGAAGTAACAACTGACACTGCAGAAACACAAAGGATCATGAGAGATTACTACAAGCAACAATATGCCAATAATGTGGAAAACCTGGAAGAAATGGACAAATTCTTAGAAAAGCACAATCTTCTGAGACTGAACCTGGAAGAAATAGAAAATATGAACAGACTAATCACAAGCACTGAAATTGAGACTGTGATAAAGATCTTCCAGCAAACAAAAACCCAGGACCAGGTGGTTTCACAGGTGAATTCTATCAAACATTTAGAGAAGAGCTAACACCCATCCTTCTCAAACTCTTCCAAAATATAGCAGAGGGAGTAACACTCCCAAATTCATTCTACGAGGCCACAATCACCCTGATAACAAAACCAGACAAACATATCACAAAGAAAGAAAACTACAGGCCAATACCACTGATGAGCATAGATGCAAAAATCCTCAACAAAATACTAGCAAACAGAATCCAACAGCACATTAAAAGGATCGTACACCATGATCAAGTGGGGTTTACCCCAGGAATGCAAGGATTCTTCAATATACACAAATCAATCGATGTGATAAACCATAATAGCAAATTGAAGGAGAAAAACCATATGATCATCTCAATAGATTCAGAAAAAGCTTTCAACAAAATTCAACATCCATTTATGATAAAAACCCTTCAGAACGTAGGCATAGAGGGAACTTACCTCAACATAATAAAGGCCATATATGACAAACCACAGCCAACATCATTCTCAATGGTGAAAAACTGAAACCATTTCCTCTAAGATCAGGAACAAGACAAGGTTGTCCACTCTCACCACTATTATTCAACATAGTTTTGGAAGTTCTAGCCACAGCAATCAGAGATGAAAAAGAAATAAAAGGAATCCAAGTCAGAAAAGAAGAAGTAAAAGTGTCACTGTTTGCAGATGACATGATATTATACATACAGAATCCTAAAGGTGCTACCAGAAAACTACTAAAGCTAATCAATGAATTTGGTAAAGTAGCAGGATACAAAATTAATGCACAGAAATCTCTTGCATTCCTATACAGTAATGATGAAAAATCTGAAAGAGAAATTAAGGAAACACTCCCATTTACCACTGCAACAAAAAAAAATAAAATACCTAGGTATAAACCTACCTAAGGAGACAAAAGACCTGTATGCAGAAAAGATAAGACATTGATGAAAGAAATTAAAGATGATACAAACAGATGGAAAGATATACCATGTTCTTGGATTGGAAGAATCAACATTTGAAAATGACTATACTACCCAAAGTAATCTACAGATTCAATGCAATCCCTATCAAACTACCACTGGCATTTTTCACAGAACTAGAACAAAAAATTTCACAATTTGTATGGAAACACAAAAGACCCCGAATATCCAAAGCAACCTTGAGAAAGCAAAATGGAGCTGGAGGAATCAGGCTCCCTGACTTCAGACTATACTACAAAGCTACAGTAATCAAGACAGTATGGTACTGGCAGAAATACAGAAATATAGATCAATGGAACATGATAGAAAGCTCAGAGAGAAACCCATGCATATATGGTCACCTTATCTTTGATAAAGGAGGCAAGAATATACAATGGAGAAAAGACAGTCTCTTCAATAAGTGGTGCTGGGAAAACTGGACAGCTACATGTAAAAGAATGAATTTAGAACACTCCCTAACACCATAAACAAAAATAAACTCAAAATGGATTAAAGACCTGAATGTAAAGCCAGACACTATCAAACTCTTAGAGGAAAACATAGGCAGAACACACTAGGACATAAATCACAGCAAGATCCTTTTTGACCCACCCCCTAGAGAAATGGAAATAAAAACAAAAATAAACAAATGGGACCTAATGAAACTTAAAAGCTTTTGCACAGCAAAGGAAACCATAAACAAGATGAAAAGACAACACTCAGAATGGGAGAAAATAGTTTCAAATGAAGAAACTGACAAAGGATTCATCTCCAAAATTTACAAGCAGCTCATGCAGCTCAATATCAAAAAAAACAAACAACCCAATCTAAATATGGGCAGAAGACCTAAATAGACATCTCTCCAAAGAAGATATACAGATTGCCAACAAACACATAAAAGGATGCTCAACATCACTAATCTTTAGAAAAATGCAAATCAAAACTACAATGAGGTATCACCTCACACCAGTCAAAATGGCCATCATCAAAAAGTCTACAAACAATAAATGCTGGAGAGGGTGTGGAGAAAAGGGAACCCTCTTGCACTGTTGGTGAGAATGTAAATTGTTACAGCCACTATGGAGAACAGTATGGAGGTTCCTTAAAAAACGAAAAATAGAACTACCATATGACCCAGCACTCTCACTACTGGGCATATACCCTGAGAAAACCATAATTCAAAAAGAGTCATGTACCACAACGTTCACTGAAGCTCTGCTTACGATAGCCAGGACATGGAAGCAACTTAAATGTCCATTGACAGATGAATGGATAAAGAAGATGTGGCACATATATACAATGGAATATTACTCAGCCATAAAAAGAAATGAAATTGAGTTATTTGTAGTGAGGTGGATGGACCTAGAGTCTGTCAGACAGAGTGAAGTAAGTCAGAAAGAGAAAAACAAATACCGTACGCCAACACATATATATGGAACCTAAAAAAAAAAAGAAAAAAAAGTGGTTTTGATGAACCTAGGGGCAGGACAGGAATAAAGATGCAGACGTAGAGAATGGACTTGAGGACACGGGGAGGGGAAGGGTAAGCTGGGACGAAGTGAGAGGGTGACATGGACATATATACACTACCAAATGTAAAATAGATAGCTAGTGGGAAGCAGCTGCATAGCGCAGGGAGATCAGCTCGGTACTTTGTGCCACCTAGAGGGGTGTGATAGGGAGGGTGGGAGGGAGATGCAAGAGGGAGGAGATATGGGGATATATGTATACATATAGCCGATTCACTTTGTTATACAGCAGAAACTAATACACCATTGTAAAGCAATTATACTCCAATAAAGATGTTAAAAAATAGAAAAAAAATAAAATTGCTACTGTCATATTGCTCTGGAACCCGAGTACAAGATTTAAACTCTTGAAGTTTTTACCTTAATTAGCACACAGGTTACTCAGTCCTATGATGCCCTGAATCATTTTCAGCACTTCAGAAAAGTTGGTCCTGATTTGGCAGAAACTTTGAATTAGTTTGTGAAATTGATCCTTCCCCAACGTAGATTATTGAACTTTGTAGGAGACATTATTAGGCATGAGCAGAAGTTTATTCTTGAAATATGGTAAAAAGTAAATATTAACTCACACAGTAAGTGCCAATCATTTCCTTTATAAAAAAAACAAAACACAAACAAGAAAACTGCCTTCAACTAAGAAGTCCAGAAATACCTTTATGCGACGGTACCTGCAAAAAGGTCAACTTAGAGTTAATTTTACTTTCTTCCCTTTGTGGGAATTTTAGAAACCATCATATCTTTTTTAAAAAGTCTTCATGTAGCTCTTCATAAATCAGGAATTGTTTGGATGTCTCTTTAGAGGCATTGCATTGATTCGATTAAATTGTTTTCACTTTCTCTCTACCAAGGGAGCAATTTTCAGCCAATAGTTTCAGCAAACATTTAGGAAGATACTCAGAAAAATTGTCTTGTTTCCCATCTCCAACATAACTCCAATTCAGCAAGGTATTACCATCTCTGAGTCAAGTTGACCTTGGCAAACACAAATGTTGTTGTATCTGTGTCTACCACTCAAATCTACCACTCTCTACCATCACATTTGACAGTTTCATGACTGTCCTGCCATTATCCCGTAATAAGATCTCAAAGTCACTGTGACTGCCCCAATTATATTTTGCCTCCCTTACCTTTATGGTTACCAGAGTTTGCCGGTTCTGTTTTTAGGCATCTCTTTGACTCAGAGCAGTTATTTTTACAAGCCTTTGTAATTCACCACTTGACTCTTATAATCTCTTGCCCCTCGGTTTCTCTCCCCTTTAATCACCCTAAATGCTACTTGCCTCATAGTAATACGTAAGAAAATTTCATACAGTTGTATTAAGTAATTAGCACCAACTAACCTTTGTTCTTATTTTCTGACACTCAACACACCTGAGGCCAGGGCTGGGCAGGTGAGTTCTGAGCGCTCCTCTCCCAGCCCAGGCTGTTGGCCCTAGAGAAGGAGCCATAAGAGGAAGATTGTTTCTGGGGTCACAGCAGAGATGGTCACTCAATAACACAGATCAGTGACAGTTCTGGGCCAGGAGGGAGAAATGAGGGGACAAATGCAAGTAGAGCAAGGTCTCAAAACTTGAGCTCAGGCTTTGGCAAAATCAAAGAGTAGGATGAAACAAGGGGTGAACCTAAAGCAGGAAAAGATGGGAAGAAATTTAAAAGAATAGGCCGCCTATCCGTATAAATACCCTGCACTTTATAGCAACTCTAAACCTTGTCTCACTATTACCCGCTCACCCAGAACGCTCAGCCCAAAGAATTTTGTTTCTCCTCACTTTCTTTCTTTGTCCCTTTCCCTCCTCTTTATTATGTTGATCTACCAACTTGTCTGCCTTTTTTTTTTTTTTTAAGTTTTCTGTTTGCTTTACTCATTCTCCTTACTGTACATAAACAAAACCCAAAATTCAGTTTTGCAAACAGTTTTGCTCCTCTGAGATGGAGAGGAAGAGAGGAGGCTGGGAATCCTTGTTCCCCTCTAACACAACGGGAATTCTTGTCCCCATTGTACTATAATAACATCTAAAATTGTTTATCTTTTTTCATGTCCCATTTATTAATTTATTTCAATTGGGCTAAAGATTCTTTGAGAAAAAGGAACCTATTTTACTCTTCTTACTTTTCTTTGTATTCTCTTGATGGCAGTTAATAACCATTCAATGCTGGTTAATCAATATACATATAAGATATACTTGTGTTATTATTGTGTCAAAATGTTTTAGCAAAGTTTTATGATATGTGCTACTGAACACTTAACAGGAAAAACAGTTGGAGCAAGTGAAAATCATGGGTTTATGTAGGAAGCTGAAAAAGTCAAGTAGAAAAGGAAAAATACATGAAGGAATGATTTTTAAGAAGAATTTTATTTCAAGGAATTTTGTGTAATATATTATATTATTGGCAAATTCCTACTGTGTGCTAGTTATTCTTCTAGGTGCTTTACATGTGATATCTCATTTCATTTAATCTTCACAACAATAATAACAGTATGAAGTAAGGACTATTATTATCCCTAATTTGCTAATCAAAATCAGAAGCACATAGCATTAGCTTGTTCAAGGTCACACAGGGTTTAAGTTATGGAAACAGGATTCTAACACAGGCACTTTGACACTTAACCCATGTTATAACTCCCCCACTCACTACCACTTCAATGCAGAGGACCCTTGAGTGGAGAAAGTGTGACCAATGACTCCAATCATCATACTTGTGACGATTTAATTTTATGTTTCTACTTGACTGGGCCACAGGGTGCCCAAATATTTGGTCAAATATTTTTCTGTGAGGGTATTTTTGGATGAGATTAGCATTTAAATAGATTGAGTAAAGCAGACTGCCCCACCTGATATGGATGGGCCTAATAGAACAAAAAGGCTGCCCCTGCCCTTGAGAAAGAGAGAGTTCCTCCTGTCTCAGCTGGGACGCTGGCTCTTCTTGAGCCTCCAGCCTGCTGGCTTCTGGACCGGAACTACACCATCGGTTCTCCTGGGTCTCCAGCTTGCTGACTCACCCTGCAGGTCTTGGGACTTACTAGCCTCCATGATCATGTGAACCACTTCCTTATTATAAATCACACACACACACACACACACACACACACACACACACACACACACCCTATTAGTTTTGTTTCTCTGAAGATCCCTGATTAACACAAGCTGTATCTATGTGCTTCCATGAAGAAATGAGGTTCTTTTTTGAGATCCTTATGTTTTCTCATGAGAAAACTGTTTCATTATCATTCCCTTAAGATGTAAAGACATAATTTACGTTACCTTATGATATAACTTACTGCTTGAGATGAAAGGTCTTAGATGTTCACAGGAACAATGACTTTGAACTTTAATTTTCAAGCAGTCAACTTAAACATAATACTTAGCAGCTGAGCAATGGATATTCATATTTCAATTTAGTCACATAATGAACACTCTAGAAACCCAATTTTAGTACTTATCTGTTGTGACCTAAGTCTACTAAAATGTAGAAATAATTTAGGATCTTTAGCTGTCAATGTATAGCAGTCCATTTTAAAAGGAAATGTTCTTTTTTCACTCACTATGTCCTTCCTCTAAAATAGTTAATCTATTTGTCTGTATTTTGACTTTGCTCTTTGTCCCAAATGGAAATATTGCACTCAGTTTTTTTCTTCTTGAGCAAGTCTCAACTATTCCCACTCACTTTGCAGTTTTTATTTCCAAGTTTGATTGCCACATGAGCTTTCGTAGTTAATTTTTCAAATTAGATTATCTTTTACTTGGGAGTTGTGCATTCATGCAGATAAATGATCAAATTACAATCTCAGGTTGAAACAGCATCTCCAATTTCAACAACCTATGATTTAGTTCCTTTTGTAGTTATTTCAAGGTACTCAGTTCCTCCTACTGATAAGCAAGTTTTGACATGGAAATTGTTCTTTCATGGTGAGCATTCTGAAGTCCAAATTAGATAAAAGACCAGTTATTTCCTTTACTTTATGGCCTATTAAAAATTGTTGTTTGGAACATGAGGACTAGACAAATCCCAATCAAAAAATTAAAAATGAAACTCTTCAGGAATATAAGATAATATATTTATGGTTTCCTAAAGTTTTTATTCCTCTAATACAATAATACTCATAAATTGGGAACCTCATTAACTCTGTTTACTCTCATCTTCCTGTTTTTTCAAATGAAATCAAATTAAAGTTTTTTCTTAGATTTTGAAACATTTAGAATCTCTCCTCCCCTCCTAACAGGAGTTCAAAGCAAAGGGATTGCTTGACATTATAAAGTAGAGGTTAAAACAACTAGAATCAGTCAATAGAATTGTTTTAATTACTTTAATGTCTGAGAAGGTAGAAATAAAATCCTGTTTCTATGCTGCTAAACAGCCAACATTCTACACAGTTGGTTGGGCCCACCCTGGATTGGTGAGTTTTCTTAATCTTATACTCACATGTCTGAACTACCTTATAAAATTTTAAACATATATAACTGTTTAATTGATAGTTGAAAATAGATGAGATCAGTCCGATAAAAATGTAATTATTAAAATTTTAAAATCTACTTAACTGCTGATTTATCTGAATGATTCCCCAATTATTTGGGGGTAGGGATATCTTATTCAGCCTTGCTAATTATTGTGTACTCCAAAGGAATCCAAATTATATAATTTTCTATTGCTACTAGTTGATTAATTTAGTATTTCATTCACTCCATACGGGAGTTATAGGAAATTTGTGTTCAGTATTAAGGATGCAATCTTCAGTGTGCTCTTATTTTCTTTCAGTAACATATTTTCATGATGTGATTCCTTTATAATTCATTCACAGTCTCTCTTTATTTTCTCCCTCCAACCTCTTTCCTCCCACGCCCCAAAAAGAAAAAGTCACATCCTGAATTTAACCTTATCTTCAGAGCATATCCTTTCAAAACTGCATTTTCCTTCTGGTGCGATTTGTTTACTTTATAACCTATGTAACTAAGTTGTTTTTCACTTGCAAGTCCCAAGGAATAGTTAAATAAAAACTTTATAGCAGCATTTAAAAGCACTTATGTGCATAGATGTGCGTGTCAAGGACAAGGCAGTAATTTTCCTTCTAAGCTGTTTTGTGTGGTGTTCAGCATAAGTAAGAAAGTGGCTAAAATAATTACTCTAGTTCATTAGCTTAGAATTTGATGCCTCCTCCAGTCACTGAGGAATGGGTCCAGTATTGAAATGAAACGAGCCTCTTAGTATGTGATTAATGGGAACAGAGTGATATGCTTGATACTAAAAAACATTTTTTTAAATGTGGGACTCGAAGCCTAGACACAAAGCTCAATTGGAGAGAGAGTTTGGAAAAATATTAGGACCATTTAACTCTAATCTGGAGTTTTCAAACATCCCATAGGACTTTAATCTTAAATACTAGGCACTTTAGCAGACCATCTGTAAGATAAGACACATTAGTAGCAGTATAACTTAAAGGTGAAGGCACAGAAAAAAAACACTTCTTCACTCTGGTTATATCTTCTCTGACAAGATTAGGTGGGCCTTTGGAGGATTAAGTTATCCTCTGCCTTGAACCACAAGTCAGATTGCAAACCACAGGATTATGAATACTTCTGAACTTTCCTCTTTATCTTAAAATTGATAATACCTAGGGGTTTCTATGGAAAGGAGATTTTATTTCTTTATGTTACTAATGATTCATCTAAAATTTAACCCTGTTATGATCCGTGTAGAAAATATTCTGGTATATCTTCAGGAAGAAATGATTAATAAAAAATTTTAAACTACAGGTACTCTTTAGTGATGGCATATCTGAGGTATAATAGAACACTTTTTAAGCCAGATAAATTCCCCCAAATCAGTGTCTTTAACATGATATGTTTTGTTTTAATTTTCTTGCTCACATAAAGTCAAAATAGGGATTTCTGATAAGTGGACAACTTTACAGCTTTACTGCAAGTGGTAATTTGGTTCCGTCCTTCTTGTGCCTTTGCCATCTTCCATATGTGACTTTCAGGGACACCCCAACAGATGGAAAGACACAGTGGGTTGCGTATGGGAGGTTTGCATGGCCTGGGCCTGGTGGTGGCACTTATCTCTTCTCCTCATTTTTCACTGGCAAATGTTCAGTCACATCGTTACATGTAACTCCAAGGGAGGCTGAGAAATAGTCTAGACATGTGATCAGAAAAAAAGAAAAGAGGCCAAGTTTGGTGCTATGGCTTGGTGTTCTGGAAGTACATCAGCTATTTGGTAAAGAAAAACTATTAACCACTTACACAGTTAAGCCACCATTCTCTCTTTTCTTTGTTTGTTTGTTTTTAACATCTTTATTGGAGTATAATTGCTTTACAATGGTGTGTTAGTTTCTGCTGTATAACAAAGTGAAGCCACCATTATCTTTAATTTTCTTTTCTTTACTTATTCTTGTTAATGTTCTCCTCTTTTGCAGCATTTAATTTTTGCTTTTTAGATACTGTGAGGGAGTCACAAACTAATTTCAAAATAATGAAATGCACAAGGGCCATGTATATGTGCACAGACTTGTATATTTGAGTTTGTCACAGTTTCAGAAAGAGTATAAAGACCTGTTTTGTATTTGATTATTGCAGGTTTTTTCTTTTACACATGACTTGTAAATATATTAATTGTAAATGTATTGAATTATTTTATATCAATAAAAGGTTGAATGGGATTTAGGCTTCTGGATATGATGGAGTAACAGGGACCAAGTTTACTTTCCATCTTAACTAACAAATGGACAGTCTATATGAAACTATGCCTTTCAACACTGGACAACTGGCGTGTAATACTGTCAGCCAGATAGAAGAAAACAAACAAGGAGAGCCCTATAATTGCCCCAGCCTAAGGTCTGGAGGCATTTTCCACACCATAGCACAGCGAGTGAAACCAAAGGAGAGCACAGAGTTCTCAATGCACTGAAGAGACAGAGATCAGAGTTCTGGGAGGTCAAGGCAGTTAAATTTACAAGACAGGAGTCAGCTGCACAGAGAAAGAGAGAGCTCCAGAGATATGCAGAAGGCTCTCCTGAACTTTTGGCTGGCTACTGATCTGCACATGTGTGAGAAGAAACTACTTACTCATAGCTTGGGAAAGAACCATCAGAAAGCAGCAAACCAAATAATTCCTGGGATTCAGACAGAGCTGAGAATAGTTTGTGTTCCCACCAGCCAGAGCAGAAAAATCTTTTAATGTACAGCTAGGATAGAGTGATTGGAAAGATATTACCTTAGGAGTGAGAAAACTTAGAACTCAGACTAAAGGCTGCTCTGGACACATCCTAACAAAGCTTTAAAAGCAAGCTTGAAGGGATTAAACTAATTCCCAGTAATTTAACTGTGTCTCAGAACAAATTCCTATACTATTTAAAAGAATACAACAAAATATAGCACCCATCAGTGTAAAATTCTCAAAGTTCAGCATCCAATCAAAAATTTCTAGGCATGGAAAGAAGCAGGAAAATATGACCCATGACCAGGAGAAAATTCAATCAACAGAAACAGACCCAGAAATGACAGAGATGATGGAATTAGGAGATAAGAACATCAAAACGTATTTTCTATATGTTCAAGGAGGTAAAAGAAAACATGAACATGATGCAGAGAGAAATGGAAGATATTTTTAAAGATCCACATGAAATTTCTAGAGATTAAATATATAATATCTGAATAGAAATTATACTAGGTGTGACTAAAAGCAGATTAGACACCACAGAAAAGATTTGTAAACTTGAAGACACAGCAATAGAAACTATCCAGAATGACAAACATGGAGGAAAAGAAGATAAAAAAATAATGAACGGAGAGAGCATCATGACAGAAAGGACAGTATCAAGTGTTCTGACATACGTGTATGTGTGTCCCAGAATGGGAAGAGAAGCACAAAAAACTGTAAAAGCAATGGCTGAGAAATTTCCAAAGTTAATTAAAAATATAAACCCATGGATCAAAGAACATCAACAAAACCCAAGCAAAATAAACATGAAGAAAACCACTCCAAAGCACATCATAAAGGCATTGCTGACAAGTCCTGATGAAGACAAAAATCTTAAAGGCAGCGTGAGAGAGAGAAAAAAAGAAAATACAGGGGAACAAAAATAAAGAAAACAGGAACTTGTTGTCAGAAACTATGCAAACCAGAAGACATGGAACAATATCTTCACGTACTGAAAGGGGGAAAAAAAAAAAAAACCCTGCCAACCTGGAATTGAAATGCAGTGAAAATCTCTTTAAAAATGAAGGTGAAATACAGGCAAATAAAAACTGAAAATTCATCATCAGCAGACCTACACTACAAAAAAAAGTAACAGGAAAAACAAAAATAAAATGAGACCAGATGGAAATTTGGATTCACACAAAAAGTAAAGATGCCCAGACATGGGTAAAAGATGGAATATAAAAGGTATTTTTCTTTTATTTTAAATCCCTTTAAAAGACTATTGACTGTTTAAAGCAAAAATAATAGTGCATTGTAGAGTGTATAATATATGTAGAAGTAAAGTATATGACAAAAAAAGCACAAAGAAAGATGGGAAATAGAAGAATACTGTTTTTAAGTTTCTTACGTGTGAAGTGGTATAATAGTATTTGAATGAACACCATGATAAGTTTAAAAACATACTGTAGATCCTTTGAGAAACCATGAGAAAGTAAAACAAAAAGCTTAGGCTAATAAACCGATAGTGGAGACAAAATGGAATACTAAAAATAATTAATCCAAAAGAATGCAGGAAAGGGGCAGGAGGCAGGGTGGGGTGGAAGAGCTGGAAACAAATGGGACAAATAGAAAACAAATAGTAAGGTAGTAGATTTAAATCCAACTCAGCAATCCTACTTTTTGGCATCCACCCAAATGAACAGAAACATATGTCCACACAAAAATCTGTAAGCACCTTTGTATAAGTTTATAAAAGCTAAACAACTCAAATACCCATTAACTGGTGAGTGAATGAATAGAATATGATATATCCATATGATGAAATACAGCACTAAAAAGGAAAAAACTACTTAAACATGCAAAGACAGGGATGAATCTCCACATATTATGCTAAGGGAAAGAAGCCATCCACGAAAAAACTACACACTATATGATTCCATTTATATGAAGTTCTAGAAAAGGAAAAAATACAGCAACAGAAAGCAGATCAGTGGTTGCCAGAAGCTGGAGTGTCAGGAAGAGGATTCACTACAAAGGGGCAGTGGAGGAACCTTTAGGGGGTGATGGAATTGTTCTATATCTTGATCGTGATGCTGGTTTCACAACTGTGTATATTTGTCAAGACTTGTTGAATTGTACTTTTAAAGCTACCCCTCAATAAAGCTGACATTAAAGTGAATTAATGATTTGACGATCACATTTTAAAAATAGTAAGTTGACATTATAAGTGAGCTAGTGAACGCCCTTGAAATAAGACCCCACTGTGGAGAGAAGGGTAACTCATTGGAAGAATGTGAGTGGAAAAGATTAGCAGAATAACCCATGTTCCAGGAATCCCGGGACTGAGTATATTAATAGAGACCCTAATCCCTTCTCTATAGAAATCTGTTAAAATGTCCTTGAGAGCTTTGGCAACTCTCTTATCTAAACAGAAAGAGTGACTTCATGACAGCTACTATGCTAACTGATTTCATGTCAGAAGCATCAGGTAATATGGCAAGTTGGAATGCCCTTGTATTTTCTACCTAGCTCCAAAGAGCAAACAAACAAGCCTCATTTGACTAATCGAGGCCAGCTGGTTTTGGTCTTAAGCAGGCGCTGGATTAGGACAGATGACAAATGCTTTTGAGATAGATGCGTATAAACCATTTTAGAGCCTGAGGCAGGGCATATCATGCTACAAGTGGAAGAGCAGGAGGCATAGCTGGGGAAAGAAAGCAAACTTTAAACTCAGGAGCAATGTGACGTTAATGCCAAATGTCAAGTTAGAAGGGAGAGCCAAAGATGCACCTGTCTACTTCTAAGGCTCATTAAAGGGTTTAGAGGTTGGATAGTTTTAAAACCTCTCTAAGCAGGTAAATGCAATTGAATTTTCATTCTGTTTACCATGTAATCTCTCACAAACTCCTTACTTCTTATTAACTTTTTGACATATTAAAATTTTTTAAATAAAAATAATCCATGAACAAGATTTTTTTAAAAGCCTTGAACAGGCATAGAAATGTATTTTAAAAAATGAACGCATCTCTTCCCATTACCCATGTCTGTTCCCTTCTAGAAACATAAGTCATGTTAAAGTCTCCCGATTTTTGTGTAAATGTGATCTTTATGCTGTGGCACTTAAGATTTAGAGATTTCTTATTTCTAACGCTATACATATTTATATCATCAAGCGTCACTCTGATTTTCCTTAAGAACCCTTGCTCTCCTGTTTCCCTTGACCCCCCCCCAGCATCTCAGGTAACAGCATCCTCACTCATATGCTAAAGGCAAAAATATTGGGATCATTCTTGATTCCTCTTTATCTTAAAAATTACACTCCATATTTAAGCCACAAGCAAATACCTTCAGATCCACTCCTAAATTATTGCAGTATTCTACAACTTCCTACTTTATCTACCATTACCACACCTAGATTCAAGCCAACATCTCCTAACTGGTTTCCCTGATTCTACTTTTACCTTTTAAAGTTTGGGTAACTTATGGAATTATGTCCTACCCATATTAGAAACCCTCCAATGACTTTCTGGATACTGGAATGAAATCCAGACTTCTTTGTGGGCTACAAAGCCTGTCATCTTGCCTTTGGCTACTTCCCTGATCTCACATCAGACTTCTCTCCTTCTAGTTCATTTCACTCCAGTAAAACCCGCCTCCTTGCTGTTCTGAAAACAAATTCAATGCATTTCCTTCTCAAGATCTTTTTTGTTTGTTTTTTGCTTTTTATTCTACCTGAAATTCTCTTCCTCAGATATTTGTGTGGCTCACTCTTTTGTGTCACTCAGCAGTCTACTTAAATGTCACCTCCTCCAAAAGCTCTTACCCCATCCCATCATGTCATTACTCACTTATCCTTACCTGCTTTATCAATCTCTATGGCATTTATCACCACTTGAAATACTGTATGTACCTGTTTTATTGCCTATCAGATACACTAAAACGTTAACTCCATGAGGAAACAGTTTACTTTTAACAATAGTTACATCTCTACCTGGAACAGTGTCTGCCATAGAACAGAGACTCAATAAATGTTTTTTGAATGAATTAATGAACCTTCAGCATTTTAGCTATCTAGATTGTTTAATGAAATGCTTCCTACTTCATTAAAATATAATCATTACTGTGATCACCAAGCACAGATGAATTAGAAGTATCTGTTGTTTTTCTCTATCTGAGATGCAAAAAAAGAGCTAACCAAAAATAACTGAACTAAGTCCATTGCTGGTTTTTAATATATTATCAATAATCAAACACACTAGACTGGTGATTAATTATGTCTTAGGATCTTTGCCTCAAAGTAAAGAAAAAAATTTAAAAATAGTGTTAATGTTTATGTATTTCAGAGGCTAGTTATTTGATCTATTCTTTTTAGACCGACAATCTCATTCCTCAAGAAATCTTGACAGATGTCTCCCAGTGAAGGTTGGATTCATCAGCATTAATCACACATTCATTTGCTCCAGACACTATACTGGCTTTCACGAGTCTTCAGGGCTGCAGTGTTCTATATTAAGCTGGATCGCTCCGATCCAGCTGGTTCTGGAATACTGCCAAAGCTAGGGACATCTTCAAAGGCCTTTTTAAAATTGCAGGGTAGAACTGTATTCTCTGAGAGTTTGTGTTCTTCATGACAGAGATGATGATCTTTCTTAACTTTGGACAACATTGTTAATAGATGGTTTCTATCTATTTACATCTACAAGAATACACAACACACCTGAAAGGAAAATTTGAATCACTCTTTACATCCCCCAATTTAAACAAATGAGATCCAAAGCACCCTCAGTTTGCTCCCCCAGCATATGTAACAATTTAATCCATTTCTCTGGTCCCATCATACATCTGGCAAGAGAGCATCTAGTAATTAAGTAAAACAGCCAATTAAAGGGGAAAATTTTACTCTGTTCATGGTTTCCAGTGAAATGCAGATGATGTTAAAATAAATTTAGGATGTTAGTCTAAAATATTGCTAAGGCTGCCTTAATGAAAAGATGTCTTGATTTGAATGTTGCTTGTAGGTTTCACACACTCAAGTGGTCCTCATTTAATCAGGAAAATAATAAAGTCTCAGATAGGCTAGTAATTTAATCTACTAATCAGGTATTAACATAAATCCATAATATTTGAAACCCTTAGATAGGAAGGGACTAGAACAGAAAGAATGGACTTACCAAAAACTGGATTATAAACTTATCTTGAGTTTAAAATATAATGAAATCTGTCTAAAGTGGCGATTGTGATGGTACTGATGGGAAACAAGGTGACATGGTTGAAAATCCATGGGAATTACCCACAATCGCCTTAAAAGTCAATAAAAAATACCAGACTGCTTTCCAGATACAGTTGTTATATTTGTGGAATTGTCAATTGATCCATGTAATAATAGGCCTTATTAAAGCTAAGTTCTATTGTACTTCTTTAGTCCTCTCATTTGTAGTGAGGTCAGCTTGGATGTCTTCTTTAATCATCTTTCTCCTGGTAGTGACCTATGTAGACTGTTCTTTAAACGGGAAAATGTTCTAGGGTTTTGATGAAACTGTAACAAAATTAAGAGCTTCTCCCTGAGCTAAGCATGCAATAGGCACTCAATAAATTCGATTTTCTTTCATTTTTATGCCGTGTTGTCTGATTTCTGAAATGATGCTTGTATTCAGGTTTGGATTCTATATTGTATTGTCTTATATTTGCTAGACAGGGCCATGAAATAAATAGAACATGTAGAAAAGCTTTTACCCTTGAGTATCTGTTACTGCTTATATAGCTTTCATTAAGAACTTGTTTATAACTTTCAAAGGAAATAAAAGGAAAAATTACTCAGTGAGTAGTGGAGTGGTAGAGTTTAAGAGATTCTCGGCAATGTTATTTTGAAGAATAAAAATAATTCCAAACCAAAAATAAAAAGTAATTCCATACAGAAAAGCACTCATGTTTGGCCAAATAAATAGCTACTTTCCACTATATAGCACGTTACCTCTCTTTCAACAAGGTTATACTGTTCTTCGTATCTCAAGGGATCTCACAGTTTATAGAGATCAAGTAGTGGGGATGACCTGGCATTCTTGGACAGGCCTCAAAAAAAAGGAATCAGTCTGAAGGATAAAGAAAAGTTTGGTTTAATCTATTCATGACTGTATTTATTGTTGTTTATTTAGGCACCTATGGGCAAATATGAAAATGCTTCTTCTTCCGTGTGAGTAAAAGTAATTACACTATAAACTAATTTTATAAACCAATCTCCATTGTTATAATTTGGTATATTACTGTTAAAAGATACACAACACTTTCCTTGGTTCCTAACTGCCTTCTTGGCTCTCCCTATAACCTCATTCACTGTTATTACTTCCTTCCCTATTTTTCTTTGTACTCTTAGGAAAAAACAAACAGCAACAAAAATATTTATCTCTTTGCAGAAATTCAGATACCATTTTATTTGTTTGTTTGTTTTGAGTAGTTTTAACTTTATCTTTGTATCAAAGAAATGGATGGAGGGTAGACTGGAATGGCAGTGCTCTAAATCTGAGGGAGTTAAGAGCCTCAGTTATGGAATCACACGTACCCAAACTGGAATTCCACCTCTACTATTTACAAGCATTGTTACCATAGAAAACTGACTTAACCTCTCTGAGCCTCGGATTTATTATCTATAAGATGGAGGAAATAATAGCACCAGAAAGTAGTAACACGGGGCTGAGAAAATTAAGTGAGATAATGAATATAAAAGTGCGTGGCACAGGTCCTCACACACTGTAATACATGATAAATGCTAGCTAGTGGTTTTTCTGTTATTCACAGTGGTTCCTATTCTTTTCTCCCTTACCAATATTCTATTGTAAAAATGTTCAAATATACAGAAAAATTGAAAAAATTGTACAGTGAACACCCATGCATGTTCCACCTAGATGCTACAATTAATATTTTACCATACTTGCTTTATCACATATCTGGTCATTTCTCCAGGCCTCTATCCATCTAGCAATCCATCTGTTTTAGTTACTGTTGTGTAACAAGTTCTCCAAAACTTAGTGACTTACCATAGAGCTGTTTTGTTATGCTCATAGATTCTGTGAGTTAGGAATTCAGACAGGGCACAGTGGGGTTGGCTTGTCATTTCTCTACCATGTCTGTGGCCTCAGCTGGGAAGGCTTGTTGGCTGGGCACTGGAATCATCTGGAATCCCCTTCACTCCCATGTCTGGGGGTTGCCAACATCACACACCATTTTTTAAAAATTTATTTTTTGCTGAAATATGGTTGGTTTACAATGTTGTTTAGTTTCTGGTGTACAGCAAAGTGATTCAGCTATATATAGATAAAGATATAGATTTAGGTATAGATATAGATACATAGATATATTATTTGTCATGTTCTTTTCCATTATGGTTTATTACAGGGTATTGAATGTAGATCCCTATGCTCTGCAGTAGGACCTTGTTCTTTATCCATCCTGTATATAATAGTTTGCATCTGCTCATCCCAAACTTCCAATCCCTCCCTCCCCCACCCCCTGGGGCAACCACAAGTCTGTCCTCTATGTCTGTGAGTCTCTTTCTGTTTCATAAACAAGTTTATTTGTGTCATATTTTAGATTCCACATATAAGTGATATCATATGGTATTTGTCTTTCTCTTTCTGACTTACTACACTTAGTATGATAATCTCTAGGTCTGTCCATGTTGCCGCAAATGGCATTATTTCATTCTTCTTTATGGTTGAGTAGTATTCCATTGTATATATGTACCACATCTTCTTTCAGATACCATTTCTCTTTTTTTTTTTTTTGGCCGCCCTGAGTGGCCTGCGGGATCTTAGTTCCCTGACCAGGGATTGAACCAGGGCCATGGCAGTGAAAGCGCTGAGTCCTAACCACTGGACTTCCAGGGAATTCCCTCAGATACCATTTTGAATAGTTATATAGGTAATACATGGAGGTAGGAATGACAAGTTTGGAATCTGTTAAACAGGAAGCAAAGTGGAAAAATCTGGCATTGAATGATCATTAGTGGAAGTGGGCATTTCCCTTTCCCACCACCTCCCCGGTGTTGGTATAACGTTAATGAAAAAACAGGAGAGAAATCAACTATACTTCAATAAAAAACAAAACAAAACAAAACAAAAACAGAAGAAGAGATTACTCTTTAAAAAAAAAAAAGGCCTAATGTTTTCTTTGCATTTTTATTTCCTAAGTTCGTATATCAGCCAAACTTCAACCACTAGCTAGGTAACCTTGGACAAGTTACTTAATCTTTCTAAACGTCTGTGTCCTCATCAGAAGTATGATTTAAAATTGTTGTTACCTCTTAGGGTTGTTGCGAGAATATGCACACAAAACATCTAACCTAGTGCATTGTAAACAGTAGGCACAGAAGAAAGAGGACTATTATTATTTGTTATTCTTCTTAAACTAGGTAAGCAAAAACTTCATGCAGTTATACTGAGAAACACACTTATCCCTTTTCTATTGCTCCATCCCACAAGAGAAATTCACTTATTACATAAATATTTATTGAACACCTACTATGTGTCAATCACTGTGATAGGTGCTAGGGATATATTGGTGAACAAGACAAATTCTGCCCTCATGGTGCTTATGGTCTGGAAGGCAAGGGTGACATTAAACAATAATTACTCAAATTATTGTGTAACTACTATCATAACAAGGGCTGTGAATGGAAAGTGCAGGTGCTTTAGAAGGAGTAAATGCAGTGTGTGGAGGTGGATAACTTACTCTGAAGAGTCAGAGAATGCTGCCCCAGGAAAGTGACATTTAAAATGAGATCTAGAGTCAACAAGACAGATTTGGAGGGGTGGCACTGACGGAATATAGTGAAGTCATTCAAATGTATAAATAAAGCCACAAAAAAGATCTCATTTCAGCTGAAGACATTTTTATTTAAAAGTGATAGAAGAAAATTTCCTCAGGGTCCTTACAGTTGGAAACTATTATTATAGGGTATTACTAGATTATTAGACTAAACATGAATATTAAGAACATTTTATTTAGGAAAATACATTTAAATGGATTGATTTGTTACAAAGTCAGGTGTCTTATATTTAAAAAGCTAGAATTTTAAAAATCAATCTTACTAAACTTCAGGCTTCTAAGGTGCAACTTGCAAGTGGATAAGGTTTTATTTGCTTTGGGGAGTTTTTTATTTGTTTATATTTTTAGGCATCGTGAAGTGGAAAGAACACTGAAACTGACGTCAGGAGGTCTGGGTTCTATTTCTGACTTATTTGCTCACTGGGGAGCCATAGGCAAGGCATTTAAAGTGCTGCTTCCTTGGAGATATTACTTCCAAAACCCTTGCATGACAGAAGCCTAGCAGAGCAGCACTGCCAGCTTAGGAGATGACCTGATGGTACGGATTAGGGTCAGAAGGTTCCTGAAACTTCGTTCTTCTTTCATCTGTTTGCTCCTCTTTTCTGGCTTTATGACAGTAAAGAATCAGATGTCTCATTATCTTAAGATTGAAAGGAAAGTAAGAGAAAAGAAAAGACCAGCAGCTTTTGGTAACAGCAATGGAAAAAATTAATACCAGCAAAAGTTAACAAGTGTAAAGAGGACATGATGGGAATTGAAAATTTATCACTGCAGCTACATGGTAGTCTTTTATCTTCTGAGCGTGGTTGGGGTCCTGTTGCCAGAAATAATCATACTACCATGAGAACCAACCAAACTATTCCTATTCTCTCAGAATGTTTTTTTCTCCATCTTGCTCTTTTTCCTAAGCAAATTTCTGCTTTCCCACATTCCACACTTTCTTTTTCAGTTTCCTTATCTCTTCTCCTTTGTTTTCTTTGCTTTCTCTCTCGTACTCTTTTCCCTATTCCTTCTACTTTCCACTTTCTATTGCTTCATCCCACAAAAACACAATCCTTAATTAAAATTCCCTGAAGCAAAAATGCATTTCAATAAAAACCTTAACAGTTATAATCAGTTGTTATAACTACATAGAACAATAGCAAACTTGTCAAACAAATAACATAGAAAGGTCATTCCTCATGTTGCCCAGTACTACTTGCAAGCTTTCATTTGCAAGATAGTATCCTCCCACTCACATGGTGGCACTTACGTTTTTTAAGGGAAAAAAATGTGAAGAGTAAACACTACATTTATGCTCAATGTGTAGGCCAGTCTGAGCTAAACATATTGTGCTCTGGTATTGTCAGATAATGTTATTGTTATTTTGCAGGTGGGCTCTTCAAAGAAATTATTTGTCAATCCAATCCAAATAGTGGTCATAGTTATATAGATAAGAAAATAAACACAGGTAAATAAACCTGAAGGAAAAAAAAGAATAGATTGCCTTAGATTTTTGTGGAACTCACCAGGGTATATTTTTATCTTCAAAACTAAGAAGTGAATTATTTTTGGTGAAATTATTTACATCCGACATTATATTTGCATAAAGATAACCAAATGTCATTATTTTGGAGCTGTTACTGATAATGCTATAGCCCAAGAAATCCCTCAGCATCTCCACCATTTGTTACTACATGGTCTACGAGCCAACCGTCTTGGAACAGACTAGCAGAGAAGGAAACTGCTCTATATAAATGCCAGAGTCAGAATGTGTGGCAACCCTTAAGGGTACAATGGAGTGCACTCCAATATTATTCTTTGGGTTGGAATTGATTTTTAAGGATTCATGTCAGGAACTTCCCTGGCGGTTCAGTGCTTCCAATGCAGGGGGCACGGGTTCAGTCTCTGGTCGGGGAACTACAATCCCACATGCCGCGCGGCACAGCCAAAAAAAAAAAAGAATAAAGTCAGTGGACAAGCTGTTTGATCTAGTCAAATTCTTATGGATCGGCTAGGGTTGGGTTAGAAAGGAAGCCACTTAGAACAAATGAAAGAAGTCCAAAACCTCTGGCTCTGTTAACTAAAGTGTCTCATTTGTTACTTACTGTGAGAGACAGAGAGCTAATGAAACAGAAATTCTAAACCTGTTATCTGAGAGCTCTTTGAAATTGTTTAAATTCTCAACCCTTTGATAAGGAAAAGCTAAGATAGTAATAACAAATTGGTAGCAAGTACATGCACAAAGGAGAAACAAAAAGTATGTTTTAGTAATGTTATAGAGAAACAAATATTAATAGAATCAATAAGCTTGTAAAAAGATGAGAAAAAAATGTTTTTGGTGTTCAAGTTGAAAATCTAAGCGAGAACTTTGATTCTTTGGGAAGCCATCTCATAGAGATTGAGTTATAGGCTAGTCTTTCTTTAACAATCCCAGAAAAAAAAGCCAGAGTCCTTTCTCTGAAAGCTGGAAAAACAGGAAAAATCTGTATTTGTATTTTGCCTGTAGTCAAGTCTAAATGACCTGAGGGATGGTAGGTGGCACACCCAGGAGTCAATAGTTTCTAAGTAAGATTGCTTCCTAAACGTCAGCAACGGGGCTAGGAGTTTCCTTCCACTGGAAGACATTAATTTCAAATGCTACTCAGGTAGGTAAGCTACAAGCTTAGAAATTGGATATCTTCATAGTGAAGTGTTTTAGTAATGGGAAAAAAGCAGAAATTAGTAACTTTCCGCTTTAGGAAAAGTTGGAAAGAAAGCCCTTGTTAGTGCTTTCCCACCCTGGGCTGGGGAAGGTGTGTTATGAGCATCATAAGTGACGTACTGCAGTAGTCCCCGGCAAGGGAAAAGTCCATCTGGTTACCGCAATAGAGTGAGGCTGTCCTTAACTTCATTCACCTCATTTTACTCTGATTCTATTCTTGTTGAGCAAACTTCTAAATTTTATTTTTCAATTAGACTTTCCTAGAAGTGAAATGACCTGAACCTTCCAGATTGCTTCACAAGTATCCTTTGTTATAAATTAATAACCTGAACTTCTGGGTTTTTCATCAGCTTCTAGTGAGATTACTTATAGCACTAATGTGTCCCTGAAAGTCTGTCCGTTCCATAGTTGGACTAATAAAAGTGAATTCTCAACATGCTCAGTTTTCATCGTTGGCCACCTCACGAAGATTTATTTACCCTGAGAGTTTCAATCTGAAAAATCCTGCCAATTGTTTTCCTTTTTTTTTTTTACTAACTCTTTAAGAGTAACACGGATGAACTAAAATTCACATTCTTTCACTGAACCTGAAAAATAGTTTGGGAAATCTTGTCATGTATAAAACTTATTTTTGTTTAAAACGATATATAAAACTTTAAAATTATATTATTGATGGTAATCACTGAGGCTGGGTAATGGATACACTGGGAGTTTTTTATATTATTCTTTCTATTTTGTTCATGTTTGAATATTCTACAATAAAAAGTAAAACAAAAACAAACAAAAAGACATATCAGGAGATTTAAAATTCATCTTCAAAGAGCTCTCTAAAATTGAGGTAACGTGATTTGTTCACTGCCTGGATTTTCGGCGTGTTTGTCTCCATAACAAGCGAAACTTGAGCTCAAGTTACTGGGGCAGTGCTCTCAGATGTCTACCAGCTTTGCCTCTGCTCTTTCTTTGCCAGGAGGTACTATATTTGGATTTGTGTGTAACAGGTGATACTTTGGCTCAAGTTGGAATGAACCAACTCATTTCTTTTCCAGGAGGGATTGATACTTGTTTGCTCATGCGGATCACATTGAACTATCTGTGAAATAGATAGGATTTTGATTCTCCTAGGGGTGTTTCTGCTTTCTCTTAAAATAACTAGACATTCTCCTTGTACTCTAAGGTCTCTGTCCCCTTGTACACCAACAGGATCTCTTATTCAAAACTGATTTATGCTCTTGTCTCTAGGTCAGAAACACTTAAGTGTTTCAGAGGCTAAGTTCGGAAATGACGACACTAATTTAATTATTTAATGTATAATTCACATATTATATTATACTATATAATATTGTATAAGTTCAGTATAAAATTCAAAATAGTATAAATTGAATAAATAGTATAAATAATATACTTTATAAGTAATATAAAATTATATTAAATATAACAGCGAGGCTCCAAGCAGTTTTCAAGAAATCTGACCAGATAGAAAACTAGAGATGCCCTGTTTTTTCCCCGCTAAAGATTAAATCCTACGTAAAAAGACTTATCAGCCTAATAAATTTCATTAAAGGAGATGTTCAACTGATGTTAATTTGGAAAATGTGCCTCGTTTATCTCACTGTGGTATTCATTTTGCCTACGTTTTTCACAGTATTTTTTCTCATATTACTTTAATACTATGGTATGTTGAGAGTATTTGTTTAAAAAATTATCAACATTTTCTTTAATGTTGTATGTAGCTTTGACTAAGATGGCTCTATTAAAATTGATGAAGGTGTCCCTATATCAAGTGCCTTGGTTAAATTAAAAAATAAAATAAAATTAGATATTAAAAATATCTAATAGTTTGGTTTTATCTAAACCGAATTTGTGAATATTTTATTTTTCAGATTTAATTTGGATGTTTGACTTTGTATTGATGGAACAACCATATACATGTTCTCAAATTTTTCTTCCTATGTTACCGACCAGGGTTCTTGGCCTCCTTAATCAATAGAAATTAATCAGAAGCCAGACAAGGGGCTTCCCTGGTGGTCCAGTGGGTAAGACTCCACGCTCACAATGCAGGGGGCCTGGGTTTGATCCCTGGTCAGGGAACTAGATCCCGCATGCATGCTGCAACTAAGAAGCCTGCATGCCGCAACAAAAGAAGCCTGCATGCCACAACGTAGATCCCACGTGCCGCAACTAAGACCCAGCACAGCCAAAATAAATATAAAAGAATAAAATTTGAAAGATTAAAAGAAAAGAAAAAAAAAAAGAAGAAGCCAGATAAGAAATTCAGGCAAGGCTTTACTGGGGCCCCTGCTGCAGCGGGGAGTGAGAACAACAGGTTCCCTTGCTTGCTCTCCCCGGGGCAGAGGGGCGAGCTTGTCCCTTATGTGGGGTGAGGGTAGGGGTGTGTCCAGGGGTCGGCTGGAGGGGTGGCTTAGTGGTTTTGCCCACCCCTTAGGTCGTGTTGTGTGAAGGGGGCATACACAGTACCCTGCTTTTGCTCCAGACTCTTCCAAAGTGGCAGTTGGGTTTTTTGGCCTCTTTGTATCTTTTGTCCAGAATTTGCCCTAACTGTGCATGCATGCAGTTATTTTTAGTCCCATATAGTTTCCTTGTATTTGTAGCTTGAGGAGAGGTGTGTCCAGGTACAAGCACTGCAGCATTGCAGCAAAGGGTCCCAGGTCCCAGCCTGTCACATCATCTTATGAGAGACTCTACACACTTATTCTTAAGGGGTAAGGGGCCAAAGGTCTCTTCTGAAACTTCTTCCTACTGGACAGGGGCTGCAGACCCTAGCCTACCCTAGAGCTGTATAAGTCCCTCACTGACTGTTCCGAGGACCTGTAGGGACCTGGGCCACTTTCCACTGGAATGGGCTGAACTCCTTGGGCCATCATGAGCCTTACTTCAAACTGTTGGAGCTTAAAAGACACAAACTTAACCAAAAGGTTAAACAAACAAGGGCTAAGAAGGTGAACAACAATAGCCATTAAAGGGCCAGAAAGGGAAGGAGCCAGGCTAACTTTGGGCTTCCTTAACTGTTGACCAGACAGGGGAGGCGATGTTGCCCCACCAAAATTGTGAAGCCACTCTGCCGGGGCATATATTTCCTTCATATTAACTTTTACTTGTCCTGTCCCATTGATCCAAGTGCAGCAGGAAGTATCAGTTATCGCACAAACTCTACCTTGTTCTGCCAGAAGGTACTCAAGGGCCAGACAGTTGTCAAGAACCACATCAGCCAAGGAAATAAGAGAAGTCCCAAGTCCCGTTAGGGCTTCAGATAGGAACCAACCCACTACATCATTTTACTTATCTGTTGATGGTGCCTGTCTTTTGAATAGGTATCTCAGATCTTCCACTGGCTCAGAGGTGTATTGTTCTTCTGTTGTGACCTGCGGGGTCTCTGGAGGTAAAAGCTTTAGTCTGGACAAATGTACCTAACTAGATACCCCTTGCATTTTGACGGCAGTAGGGGTGGTTAAAATAACTTTATAGGGGCCCTTCCATTTTGGCAATAGTTGGTCTTGTGGGGGGGGCCTCTTTCCAAGTTTTAAGAAGAACTTGGTCCCTGGGGTTTATTTGTGAAGGAACTGCTCCTTCCTCTGTATTTTTCAGTGGGAGCTGGCAGTGCCTTGTGGGCAGAGTCCTGGGTTGCCTTCTGAACTTGTCCTAGAATAATATATCTCAGGATCTGGTTCACTTCCTCATCCAGTAGAATGTCAGTAGTAAGAAAAGGCCTCCCTTAGGTCATTTCAAATGGGCAAAGTCTCAGACCACTTCTGGGGGCTACACGGACCCTGAGGGAAGCAATAGGAAGGAAGTTGTTCCAGAGTTCATGAGTTTCTTGGCAGAGCTTTGCTAAGGTTTTCTTTAAAGTATGGCTCATTTTCTCTACCTTCCCTGAAAACTGGGGGTGCCAAGAGGTGTGTAGCTTGTAGTCTATCCCTAGGGCCACTGTGAACCCCTGTGTGATTTTGGCTATAAAAGTGGGCCCGTTATTGCTCTGCAGGGACTTTGGAAGTCCAAACCAAGGAATTATTTCTTTTAAGAGGGACTTACAGACTTCCATAGCCTTTTCAGATCGGGTCGGGTAGGCTTCAACCCATCCTGTGAAAGAATCAACAAACACCAGAAGATATTTATAACCTGATTGTGGGGGAATTTGGGTGAAATCTAACTGCCAGTCTTCCCCTAGTTATGTCCCTCAGTGTTGAATTGGCCTGAGAAACGAAGGGGGGATTGGATGGGTCTGTGGGTTATTAAGGGCACATAAATCACAGGCAAGCGTTACTTGTTTTACTGTCCTTTCAAGCCCCTTCCCTGAAAAAGCCTTTTGCATCAAGTCCCATAGTGCACCCCTCCCATAGTGGGTGGCACCATGTAACTCTTAGTGACTTTCCATTGTTGGGCTTCAGGGATTAGAACTTTATCCTCCTTTTTATACCAGCCTGTGCTTCCCTTCTCATAGCCCCATTTCTCAGCATTTTCTTGTTCCTGTGGGGGATACTGGGAAAGGCTAGGGAGTTCAGGGGGGCCAATCACTAGAGCCATAACTTGTTCAGGTTCCTGCAGTCGAACTGCCTGTTTTGCAATTTGATCAGCTTTGCTGTTCCCTTGGCTCACAAAAGAGCCATCCCTCTGATGGCCTCTACAGTGGATTACTGCCACCTGGGTCAGAAGCTGCACTGCTTCTAAAAGAGCCAGAATCAAATCTTCATGTTTTATGGGGGGAATTTCTAGCGGTTAACATTCCTCTTTCTTTCCAAATGGCAGCATGAGCATGTAGCACGTGGAACCCATGTTGAGAGTCAGTAAAAATATTTAATTTCTTATCCTTCACTAATTGCAAAGCTCTCATTAATGCAATTAGTTCAGCCTCCTGGGCTGATGTCTGGGGTGGCAGGGTCTTGGCTTCTATGACTTCATCTAGACTAACTGTTGGCATACCCCGCCTTTTGGGTTCCCATTTCTACAAAACTGCTCCCATCAGTAAATCATTTGACCTCAGGGCTGTCAAGACGCTCATCTAGATCAGTCCTGCTGGAGTAAATTTGTTCTATGGTCTCTATACACTGATGCAGTAAGTCTCCACTCTCGAATGCCAGAGGCAGAGTCGCTGGGTTCAGGGTTTGGCATACCTTTAAGGTAATGTCGGGGGTGTCCATTAGGAAGGCCTGATATCTTGTTAACCTTCCCCCAGTCAACCAATGATGTCCTTTGACCTCCAGCACAGATTGTACCTGATGAGGGGTTAACACATCTAAGTGTCCCAGAATGAGCTTAGAAGACTCATTAACCAACAGGGCTGCGGCTGGTACTGCCCGCAGGCAGCTTGGCCATCCCAGGGCCACTGAGTCCAGTTGTTTTGAAAAGTAAGCCCCTGGTCTCTGATCCGGTCCCAGTTTTTGGGTCAGGACCCCTAGTTCTATCCCTGACCTCTCGTGAACGTATAGTGTAAAGGGCTTGTCCAAATGTGGAAGCCCCAGTGCTGGTGCTCTACTCAACTCAAGCTCTAGAGTCTCAAAGCCCTGCTGGCGGTCCTTATTCCATTGAAGGGGTTCCCTTTCTCCTCCCTTTAGAGCCTCATATAGGGGTTTGCCCTAAGGCCATAACTTGGAATTCAGATACGACAGAACCCAGCCATCCCGAGAAAGCCTCGGAGTTGCCTCTTTGTGGTTGGAGATGGTAATGCACTAATTGCTGTTTTCCTGTCTATGGCCAGGGCCCGTGCCCCTGGGGTCAAAACAAATCCTAAATATTGAACCCACTGTTGTGAGATCTGAGCCTTGGAAGTAGAGGCTTTATATCCCCTTTTAGCCAGAAAATTTAGGACCCTAAAGTATTTTGATCTGAATCTTGTTTGGTCTCACTAATTATCAATAAATCATCAACATACTGTAGCAGAGTTCCCTTCTCAAGGCTCAGTTCCCTCAGTTCCCTTGCTAATGCGTTTCCAAAATGATGGCGGCTGTCCTGAAAACCGTGCGGAAGGGTTTATACGTCCATGCATATTGGGTGCCTCCAGGGTGTCAGGGTCCCTCCATTCAAAGGCAAAAAGGTATTGAGAGTCTGGATGTAGGGGAATACAAAAAAATGCATCTTTGAGGGCCGAAACAGAGGAATACTGGGTGCTCCCTGGCACTTGGGCGAGGAGGGTGTGTGGGTTTGGCACCAGTGTGTGAACAGGGATGACTGCCTCATTCACTGCTCATAAGGCTTGCACAAACCGATACTCCCCGTTAGGCTTCTGAATGGAAAGGATTGGGGTGGTGCAAGGGGATTGGCAGGGCCTAATGAGTCCGTGTTTTAGGAATTTGCTGAGCAGCGGTTGGATTCCCCTTAGGGCCTCAGGCTTTAAAGGATACTGTCTCTTCCAGGGGTATTTTCCCCAGGCCTTAATCTTGTTTTTATTGGGGGAACACGTTTTGCCCTTCCTGGCACCGAGGTATCCCAAGCTGCAGAATCTACTTGTTCTCTAATTTCTTGAGGGGTGTCTTATCCCAGTTACATTTACTTAAAAATGTAATCATATCAGATTTTTTTCCCTGTTGACAGATTTTATAACAGAAACAATATGCTCTTATTGACTTCCAGGAACCCTAGGTACAATGAAAGTATTGTACTTTATGTTGATGACCCTAAAATAGGTCTGTATTAACTAAATCCACAAGTTTAAGCTAGACAAGTTAATTTCTATACAACCAGAGATCTCATAGTTTTCCCGCTTGAATTTATTTATTTATTTATTTAAAAATCTTTAATTAATTTATTTATTTATTTATTTTTGGCTGCGTTGGGTCTTCATTACTGTGCGCAGGCTTTCTCTAGTTGTGGTGAGCGGGGTCTACTCTTTGTTGCGGTGCGCGGGCTTCTCACTGCGGTGGCTTCTCTTGTTGTGGAGCACGGGCTCTAGGCGCACGGGCTTCAGTAGCTGTGGCACACGGACTCAGTAGTTATGGCTTGCAGGCTCTAGAGCTCAGGCTCAGTAGTTGTGGCGCACGGGCTCTAGAGTGCAGCCTCAGTAGTTGTGGCTCACGGGCTTAGTTGCTCCGCGGCATGTGGGATCTTCCCAGACCAGGGCTCGAACCCGTGTCCCTTGCATTGGCAGGCGGATTCTTTTTTTTTTTAATTTTTAATTATTTATTTATTTATTTATTTATTTATTTATTTTTGGCTGTGTTGGGTCTTCGTTTCTGTGCGAGGGCTTTCTCTAGTTGTGGCAAGTGGGGGCCACTCCTCATCGCGGTGCATGGGCCTCTCACTATCGCGGCCTCTCTTATTGCGGAGCACAGGCTCCAGACGCACAGGCTCAGTACTTGTGGCGCACGGGCCCAGCTGGTCCGCGGCATGTGGGATCTTCCCAGACCAGGGCTCGAACCCGTGTCCCTTGCATTGGCAGGCGGATTCTTTTTTTTTAATTTTTAATTAATTAATTAATTAATTATTTATTATTTTTGGCTGTGTTGGGTCTTCGTCTCTGTGCGAGGACTTTCTCTAGTTGCGGCAAGCGGGGGCCACTTCTCATCGCTATGCGCGGGACTCTCACTATCGCGGCCTCTCTTGCTGCAGAGCACAGGCTCCAGACGCGCAGGCTCAGTAGTTGTGGCGCACGGGCTTAGCTGCTCCTCGGCACGTGGGATCTTCTCAGACCAGGGCTCGAACCCGTGTCCCCTGCATTGGCAGGCAGATTCTCAACCACTGCGCCACCAGGGAAGCCCAGCAGGTGGATTCTTAACCACTGAGCCACCAGGGAAGCCCTCCCCCCACCCCACGCCCCCCCCCCAGCTTGAATTTAAAATGGTCCTCTTTTTTTTTTTTTTCCTCAGTCTGGGGACTGCAGATGAATCAGGTAGTTCCTGAGAGCCCAGGCAGAACAGTTACATTGCAAAGGTGGAGGAGAGAGATGCAAGCCCCTCCAGCTCAGGCACACTAGTTATATTGCAAGAGCAGAGGCAGGAAAAAGGCAAGCTCCTGTCTTTTCTTTTTGTTCTTTAAAATCCCACTAAGTAACCCAAGGCTAGAGTCTCAGGCAATGCGGGCTGCATTGATATTTCAAGGCTGAAGTGCTCCACCATGACCACAATGTCAGCAGAGACTCGCAGGAGCAGTTGGACAGACAAAACCACAACACAAGCAAAGATACCAATCACGAAACTTAAAGACACAAGCAAGAAGTTTTCAGGATAAAGGGGATGGGAGTGCAGGTGCGAGGACCAAGGGAGAGGTAAAGGGAGGGGGGACAGAAAAGACTGAAAAAGAGAAAGAGACAGAAAGAGAGAGATTGCCTTTTCAACCCCTCCCCTGCGCGTGTCTATTCAGGCACCGACCTGCGTGCTTCCAGAAAGGGCCAGGGAAGGAGAAAGCACCCTGTCCACTACCCACCGGCGTGATCGAGCCCAGAAACCAGCCAGTTGTACGTTGTCTGTGGGTCCGCAACCAACAGGTGGGACCCTCACCCACGGGTACACCAGTATACAGAAACCTGCCACTTCAGCCGGTTCCCAACGGGACTTCTCTTGGTGGCAGGAAAATAAAGGTGAGAATATCGGGATGATCGGCCTTCCAGCTACTACACGACATGAGGTTTGAACCTCTATCGCTCTCATAAATCTCCTGTCAGGAAGAGCCCGCTGGACCAAGGTCTGCACCGTGTGAGGCGAGCCTCTCCCGCCTCTCCTTGTCACCTGTCAAGGTGAGCCGTTGCCGGCCAGAGGGAGCAGGTCTCGCAAGCTGAGAGGAGTGACGCTGTAGCTGCCCGATGTCCACTCTCTCGGAAGGACAGGACAGAAGTAGGAGAGGACAGAGAGAGGAGAGGACAGAGAAGCAGAGAGATTTCAGGAGAGGGAACGGGACAAAGGTGAGGGAAAAAGGACAAAGGGGAGGGGGAAGTGTTGCCTGAATGAGGGTACTGAGGCCCCGCAGGGGCCAGGAGGGTGGACTTACGAAAAGTGCTGATGCTGAAACAAGAGGTCCAGGCCGCTGCTTGTCACCCACAGGGAAGCTGCGTTCGGTGGTCCCGGAGGTGCCCAGATCCTCTCCCCAGAATGGGACAAGTGCCCCACGCTGGGCGCCACAAAGTATGTTACTGACCAGGGCTCTTGGCCTCCTCAAGCAATAGAAATTGATCAGAGGCCAGATAAGAAATTCAGGCAAGGCTTTACTGGGGCCCCTGCTGCAGCGGCGGGGAGTGAGAACAACAGGTTCCCTTGCTTGCTCTCCCCGGGGCGGAGGGCCGAGCTTGTTCCTTATGTGGGGTGAGGGTAGGGGTGTGTCCAGGGGTCGGCTGGAGGGGTGGCTTAGGGTTTTTGGTTTTTTTTTTAATTAATTAATTAATTAATTAATTAATTAATTATTTATGGCTGTGTTGGGTCTTCGTTTCTATGCAAGGGCTTTCTCCAGTTGTGGCAAGTGGGGGCCAGTCTTCATCACGGTGCGGCTTAGGGGTTTTGCCCACCCGGTAGGTCGTGTTGTGTGCAGGGGGCATGCGCAGTGCCCTGCTTTGCTCCAGGCTCTTCCTAAGTGGCCGTTGGGTTTTTTGGCCTCTTTGTATCTACTGTCCAGAATCTGCCCCAACTGTGCATGCGTGCAGTTATTTTTAGTCCCATATAGTTTCCTTGTATTTTGTAGCTCGAGAAGAGGTGTGTCCAGGTACAAGCACTGCAGCATTGCAGCAAAGGGTCCTGGGTCCCAGCCTGTCTCACCTAGAGAAATTCATTTAGGTTCTGTGGAGATTTTAATTTGACTTTTTAAAAACTCTTTTTCACATACTGAAAGATATGTTATTATTACAAGGCCTTTTTCTGTAGGGAAAGCTATAAATCTTCATAGAAATAATGGTTTCAGATTAAAATATTTAAAGAAAATTTTCCTTATGATCAAGTTTAGAGTTTTCTCTCTTGATCCTGAAATGACCTTTATTATGATCAATCTTTTTATCTTATTGTAACTTATTCACCTAATAGTTATGCGAAGACATAAAAATCATCAAGTTTACAAACTGAATTAGACCCACACTGGGCTGAATCAGACTTGCTTGAAAAGAAATTTTCAGAGATACAAACTTTCATAATATACTCTGTAAAAGCACCCACTTATTTTACATGTGCTCTGTAGTCAAATATTTTGGTCTCAAAAACTAGCTCTGCCTATACTAGCCAGCTGTATGACTGTAAGTTATATTAGCTCTGTACTTTCATTTCCTATCTGAAAATAATAGTACCTAACTCCTATGGTTGCTATGAGGATGAAATACATATAAAGGATTCAGAAGAGTATCTAGCTACTAGTATTTAATAAGTAAGAGTTATTGTTCATAATTTTAATTTGTTTCATATATATTTGTTATGTGTATATGCCAATGTATATAACAATGTTACATGTATTAATATATACAAAAAATGCTACTCTTAATTTTCAGTTTATTAGAAAAGTAAAATGTTTTCAGAGAAAATTTGAAAAGCACAAAAAGCAAATAGAAGTAAAATATAATTATACCAAGTTTCACTACCCAGAGGCAACCATTGATAGCATTTATATCTAGCCTTCTTCCAGAATTTTTAAAATATAAGATTTAATGTCTAAAGTAATAATATTTAAGTAAAAATGGATGAATTTTGTTATTTATGTATCAAAAACTGCAGTTATTTTGTTAAAGCTTTTAATTCTGAGAAGAAGCAGGCATCGAACTTTGGCTAAAGAATAGTTTAAAGATATATTGTTGTATGAAATAATCAGATTATGAAGATAGTTAAAGATTCCAGTTTCGTATCTCATAGATTTTAAAAAATGTCTTGTTTACTTTCTTCATGAGTTAACCTTTTCACAGCTGGCAGAAAATGGCTTTGAGTAATTTCCTAGAATTAGTTTTATGAAAATAAATGCCAATAAATATGTGCATATTACATACTGGCAGAATTTGATGTGATGTATATTCCATTTTCAGTGGAATTAAGTATAGTTTTGGTTTATGTTATTGATCCATATTTATTCTCTCATATCATTCCTTATCTTAAAAATAATTCTATGCTTTAATCAGATTTTTGATGAATTGATTCATCATTCTTAGTACAGCATCCCTTACATTTTGGCTAGGAATGACATGCTTTAATGCATTCCACTATGACTACACATGTGGACACCTTCCAATGAAAATATTAGTTTCTTTGCTTTTCCCAGAGTATGTAAATGGATTTTAAAAATACTTAGTAGAGGTACTATTTTTTGGGTGGAGAGATTTACTGTAAATAAAGCTTGCTATGATTAGATTTCCTCAAGGATCTTTCCAATCCAAAATACCACTTGCTTAAATGACCTTACTTGTACACTAGTCTTGTTAATAATTATGTCCTCATAGCTCCACCATTGATGGGAGAGACACATGGAAAAGCATGAGAAATTCTAAACCCAGACAATGTGAAAAACTACCTAATGGATCAGTAAAGATTACATCAGTGTTTTGGGACAAAACCATACTTAAAGAAATTTAGATTTAAACACCAATTAAATTAAAATTAATTTGGGGCTAATATAAGTTTATATTATTATGATGAATTTAGTCAATTCTTGTAGTTTTAAAAAAACAAATGCGTGTTGCTTTATTCTCATTATAGATATATTAAATATTCTATAAAAATCTGAAATTTAGAAAATTATAAAGGAAAAAAATAACAGCCTCATAATCCCATCTCCCAAAGATGACCACTGTATATACTTTATTATATATATATAGACAAGATCTTGATTTAAGAAGTATTTTATTTGTGATAAATAATTGCAATTTTTACTAGCTCTTTTACTGGTTAGAAAATTGACAATATAGAAAGAAAATATTTATTTCCAGATTTTAAGTGACAGTGAGTCATCACACAACATTTTAATAATGGGAATGCTTCTAAACAACTGAAAATGCTTAATATAAAGTCACCCATTACAAAAATCCAAAAAGCAAAATCTAATATTTTCCCTCAAATGAGTTTGCTTTTAAAATCACTTATATCAACAGAATATGAGACATGGTAAATGCTCATTAAGTAAGCATGCATAGCATTGTAATGATTTATCCAGGGTGGTGATGATAAAAAGAATCACCAACAATGTTATCAGTCAGGATCCTGAGAGGAAACAGATGGTACCCTCAAAGGTATTTAATTGAAAATAACTTAACAAAGGGACACTGCATAGAGGTGTCGGCACAGTGTATTCTCCAAAAATGACCTAATACCTTTTATAAGTAAATTCTTTCTAAGTGGGCACTCTCACAGTGTGCCTTATTTCTTCACATTTTCCTTAACTCATTTAGTACAAATGTGCAAGATGTTATACATGGAAAGCTAACAATTTTCAAATTTATCTCTTTTTGGTTTCCTAACACACTTCTTCTTAACTCTTTTTACATGAAGGTAAATTGGAAACAGGAAAATGAATAAGGTTTCTTCCCAGCCTGTCTTGCCTCCCGGGCCAGGGAGATTGATGTCTTGGTAGTACCAACTAATAGGGAAGTTATGCTGAAGGCCCATTTCTTACTTTCTTGACTCTCTTCAAATAATGTTTTTCTTCAGCTTTTTCAATGATTGACCTACATGCTTTGTTTCTATCTCATCTCCAAAATCATATATTGGTCTATCCTTTCAAACTCCCCCAGACTCCTCAAAGAAATGATTTTATCTGAGCAAAACATCAGACTGGCTAAACCTGGATCTTATCATGAGGAATATTCCTCCCCTTCTGCAGTCTCAAACTTGGAGCTCCTGAGGACTTTTTTCAGTGTCTTTACTATCTACCCTTCTCATTGATACCCCTCACTTACCAATTGGATTTTTTTGCTTACTGGAAATTGCCAGTGAAATGCATATTCATTTTAATACTTGCCACTCTTTCTTCAGTATCAGTCAGTTATTAATACCACCCCCAAAACCCAGACTTGAAACTTGAAAGCTAGTTTTAACAAGTTGAAACTTCTTTTTAGCTTCTTCCTCAAGCACACGTTTACTCAGATACCTAAGCTTCACGGATCTGTTCTTAGAGTCTTTCTCATCCATTTCTTTCTTTCCATTCTCTGTGCCTGTTTTAGTTCTGGCCCTTCTCCCAGGAGTCAGTAGTAAGCTTTAGAATGACAGTATGCCTTTCTCCCTAGATTACCAAATGTTTCTTTAGGTATTAAAATAGTTAATACTTCCTCTCCATTCCGGATATTAAACGTTAAATACTCATACCTATGAGTGGTTTATTTATCTTTCAGGATTAGGACTTAAAAGATAAATTGACTTAGAGTAAAGTAGGAACTTCTTAAAGACTGGCACTTTATAGTTTATTGGGTGCAACTGTAAAAGCTCATCACAGCCATGTCATCTTATAATTTAAAGTTTCTGTTATTTTTGAAGTACTGCAAGAGGATTCTGAGTCATACATCGGATAATAAAATGTTGGAGCAAACAGTTATACATGGAGGTAAATACTGTTTAGGTGAAATATTCTTAAAAACTCTTCCTGCTAAATTAGTTAATCTTTTGATCTACTTTTCTTTTCTAATTTAGCTTTTTGTGCACTGGTTTTGATAAAGTGATGCTAATATGGTTTTCTTTGTGGTGAGTGCCTCATTGCTTAGGCCATAGTGTTAATGAGGTTAAGGACATTGGTCTGATTTCCCAATGGTTCAGTTATCTTCCTGCAAGTCTGTAGTCACAGACTGACCTTCAAACCATGGCCAACCATTTCATAAATGTTAGTCATGAGGGAGACAAGAGTAGGGGAGTCAGAATGGCTCAGTGTCAATTCATTCTAAAGCAAGTTAAGGCAGATGCCCTACCAAAAGTGGTTTAGGAGTTTTGTCTTCTCTTGTTTAGAAGTAACTCAGCATTTATTTAATTTCCATAATTTGCTACAGATTGCACCTCTATGGCCCTCAACAATGTTAGTTGCTATAGCTTTCCACCTTCTTTCTCTGGTCTTTAAGCTGGATGGCTTACTGAATTTACTGAGATGCAGTGTGTTGAGATGAAAAGGGCACGGTTTTTGGAGTCAGACCCTCTGCTCTACTTCTATCACTACTTAGTTGTGTGCCCGTGGTTAAATTTCTTAATCTCCAACTTTCTGATTCTTCCTTGGAAAAAAATACCTACTTTATATGGTTGTAAGAATAAAATAATATACATAAGTCAAGAAATAGTACCTGCATAATAAATGCTAAAGTTCTCTATTTGTCTTTTGTGATACATAAATAAATCTAATCAATTGGTTAGGAAAGTTTCATGTGGCTACCTTTTTTTTTTTTTAACATCTTTATTGGAGTATAATTGCTTTACAATGGTGTGTTAGTTTCTGCTGTATAACAAAGTGAATCAGCTATACATATACATATATCCCCATATCCCCTCCCTCTTGTGTCTCCCTCCCACCCTCCCTATCCCACCCCTCTAGGTGCTCACAAAGCACGGAGCTGATCTCCCTGTGCTATGCAGCTGCTTCCCACTAGCTATCGATTTTACAGTTGAGGCTACCATTTATTTAATGCCTACTTAGTGCCAAGCACGCTTTATATATATATTATCTCTACTCCTCATGATAACCTCAAAAGGTAATTTACAGTTATTTCTTTTAAGACGAGGAAACTGAGATAAGTTGCTGCTATCTGGGATGCATGGTTTTCACTGAAGCACAGGACACAGTAAATTGGGGATATAGGGATATTTCTAGGGAAGTGGTTTTTAAGCATAATAGTTGAATGATTACCTGGAGGGGGGTTGTTTGTTAAAAAGGCAGACTCTTGGGGCCCATCTGCAAGGATCCTGGGTCTGGAGCCCAGGAAATTGCAGTTTTAACAAGCTATCTGTGCCATTTTGATACAGTTGGTTCTTTGGAGGGCACTTAAATAAATATCAACCTATACATCATTATTGAATTTGGTTCATTTCCCTTACACCCCCGGCTTTAAACTGTGGTAGGAGGAGGAGGAGAATTCAGAGGCAGGCTATCGCCTGTAGGCTAACACTAATTTGCATAGGTAAATAACACTCTCAACTCTTCATTACCTAAAGATGCTTACCCTCTAGTGACACCTCTATACACTGCCTGCAGTTCTTGATGTCTTGTCAACCTGGATTCATTCAGGCTCTAACTGTATTAGCAGCAAACAGATGAGGAGAAGCAGAGATGGGACTGTTACAGGGTAATTCCACAAATCGCCCTGTGGAACTGTTACAAGCTGCAATCTTTTGCAACTTCAATTTTCTTGACTGTAAATGGGATGACACTTGTCGTATAAAGTTATTGTAAGGATTACTACACTGTCTAGCACATGGCAGGTATTATAAGTGGCAGGTGTTATTATTTATTTATTTATTTATTTATTTATTTATTTATTTATTTATTTTTGTGAGATATCAAACATGATGACAAATATTAAAGCACTCTATAAACCAGCTCACATTAGGAAACCCTTCCCTCCAACATAATCTTTTGGAGAATGTGAAGAAAACTGTGGACTATAGCCATCCAGTGAAAATATAATAATGCCAGTCAACATAGGTAATTTAAAATGTCTCAGATTTGGTTCAAGATGGCAGAGTAGAAGGACGTACTCTCACTCCCTCTTGCAAGAGCACCGGAATCACAACTAACTGCTGAACAATCATCAACAGGAAGACACCGGAACTCACCAAAAAAGATACCCCACATCCAAAGACAAAGGAGTAGCCACAGTGAGACACCAGTAGGAGGGGTGCAATCACAGTAAAATCAAATCCCATAACTGCTGGGTGAGTGACTCACAAACTGGAGAACACTTAATGCCACAGAAGTCCACCCACTAGAGTGAAGGTTCTGAGCCCCACGTCAGGCTGCCCAACCTGGGAGTCCGGCAACGGGAGGAGGAATTCCTAGAGAATCAGACTTTGAAGGCTAGTGGGATTTGATTGCAGGACTTCAACAGGACTGGGGGAAACAGAGACTCAACTCTTGCAGGGCACACAAAGTAGTGTGAGCATTGGGGCGCAGGGGAAGGAGCAGTGACCCCATAGGAGACTGAACCAGACCTACCTGCTAGTGTTGGAGGGTCTCCTGCAGAGGCGGGGGGTGGCTCTGTCTCACCATGAGGACAAGGACACTGGCAGCAGAAGTTCTGGGAAGTACTCCTTGGCGTGAGCCCTCCCAGAGTCCGCCATTAACCGCAGCAAAGAGCCTGGATAGGCTCCAGTGTTGGGTCGCCTCAGGCCAAACAACCAACAGGGAGGGAACCCAGCCCCACCCATCAACAGACAGGCGGATTAAAGTTTTACTGAGCTCTGCCCACCAGAACAATAGCCAGCTCTACCCACCACCAGTCCCTCCCATCAGGAAACTTGCACAAGCCTCTTAGATAGCTTCATCCACCAGAGTACAGACAGCAGAAGCAACAAGAACTACAGTCCTGCAGCCTGTGGAACAAAAACCACATTCACAGAAAGATAGACAAGATGAAGAGGCAGAGGGCTATGTACTAGATGAAGGAACATGATAAAACCCCAGAAAAACAACTAAATGAAGTGGAGATAGGCAACCTTCCAGAAAAAGAATTCAGAATAATGATAGTGAAGATGATCCAGGGCCTCGGAAAAAGAATGGAGGCAAAGATCGAGAAGATGCAAGAAATGTTTAACAAAGACCTAGAAGCGTTAAAGAACAAACAAACAGAGATGAACAACTCAATAACTGAAATGAAAACTACACTAGAAGGAATCAATAGCAGAATAACTGAGGCAGAAGAATGCATAAGTGACTTGGAAGACAGAATGGTGAAATTCACTGCTGCAGAACAGAATAAAGAAAAAACAGAATGAAAAGAAATGAAGACAGCCTAAGAAACCTCTGGGACAACATTAAATGCAACTACATTCACATTATAGGGGTCCCAGAAGGAGAAGAGAGAGAGAAAGGACCAGAGAAAATATTTGAAGAGATTATAGTCGAAAACTTCCCAAACATGGGAAAGGAAATAGCCACCCAAGTCCAGGAAGCGCAGAGAGTCCCATACAGGATAAACCCAAGGAGAAACACGCCAAGACACAGAGTAATCAAATTGGCAAAAACTAAAGACAAAGAAAAATTACTGAAAGCAGCAAGGGAAAAATGACAAATAATATACAACAGAACTCCCATAAGGTTAACAGCTGATTTCTCAGCAGAAACTCTACAAGCCAGAAGGGAGTGGCATGATAAACTTAAAGTGATGAAAGGGAAGAACCTACAACCAAGATTACTCTACCCGGCAAGGATCTCATTCAGATTCAATGGAGAAGTCAAACGCTTTACAGACAAGCAAAAGCTAAGAGAATTCAGCACCACCAAACCAGCTCTACAACAAATGCTAAAGGAACTTCTCTAAGTGGGAAACACAAGAGAAGAAAAGGATCTACAAAAACAAACCCAAAACAATTAAGAAAATGGTAATAGGAACATACATATCAATAATTACCTTAAATGTGAATGGATTAAATGCTCCAACCAAAAGACATGGGCTCGCTGAATGGATACAAAAACAAGACCCATATATATGCTGTCTACAAGAGACCCACTTCAGACCTAGGGACACATACAGACTGAGAGTGAGGGGATGGAAAAAGGTATTCCATGCAAATGGAAATCAAAAGAAAGCTGGAGTAGCAATACTCATATCAGATAAAATAGAATTTAAAATAAGGAATGTTACAAGAGACAAAGAAGGACACTACATAATGATCAATGGATCAATCCAAGAAGACAATATAACAATTATAAATATATATGTACCCAACACTGGAGCACCTCAACACATAAGGCAACTGCTAACAGCTATAAAAGAGGAAATCGACAGTAGCACAATAACACTGGGGGACTTTAACACCTCACTGACACCAATGGACAGATCATCCAAACAGAAAATTAATAAGGAAACACAAGCTTTAAATGACACAATAGACCAGATAGATGTAATTGATATTTATAGGACATTCCATCCAAAAACAGCAGATTACACTTTCTTCTCAAGTGCGCACGGAACATTCTCCAGGATAGACCACATCTTGGGTCACAAACCAAGCCTCAGTAAATCTAAGAAAATTGAAATCATATCAAGCATCTTTTGTGACCACAATGCTATGAGATTAGAAATCAATTACAGGGAAAAAAACGTAAGAAACACAAACACGTGGGGGCTAAACAATATGTTACTAAATAACCAGGAGATCACTGAAGAAATCAAAGAGGAAATCAAAAAATACCTAGAGACAAATGACAATGAAAACACGACGATCCAAAACCTATGGGATGCAGCAAAAGCAGTTCTAAGAGGGAAGTTTATAGCAATACAATCTTACCTCAAGAAACAACAAACATCTCAAATAAACAATCTAACCGTACACCTAAAGGAACTAGAGAAAGAAGAACAAACAAAATCCAAAGTTAGTAGAAGAAAATAAATCATAAAGATCAGAGCAGAAATAAATGAGATAGAAACAAAGAAAACAATAGCAAAGATCAAGAAAACTAAAAGCTGGTTCTTTGAGAAGATAAACAAAATTGATAAACCATTAGCCAGACTCATCAAGAAAAAGAGGGAGAGGACTCAAATCAATAAAATTAGAAATGAAAAAGGAGAAGTTACAACACACACCTCAGAAATACAAAGCATCCTAAGAGACTGCTATAAGCAACTCTATGCCAATAAAACGGACAACCTGGAAGAAATGGACAAATTCTTAGAAAGGTATAACCTTCCAAGACTGAACCAGGAAGAAACAGAAAATATGAACAGACCAATCAGAAGTAATGAAATTGAAACTGTGATTAAAAATCTTCCAACAAACAAAAGTCCAGGACCAGATGGCTTCACAGGTGAATTCTATCAAACATTTAGAGAAGAGCTAACACCCATCCTTCTCAAACTCTTCCAAAAAATTGCAGAGGAAGGAACACTCCCAAACTCATTCTAGGAGGCCACCATCACCCTGATACCAAAACCAGACAAAGATACTACAAAAATTAGAAAATTACAGGCCAATATCACTGATGAATATAGATGCAAAAATCCTCAACAAAATACTAGCAAACAGAATCCAACAACACATTAAAAGGATCGTACACCATGATCAAGTGGGATTTATCCCAGGGATGCAAGGATTCTTCAATATGCACAAATCAATCAATGTGATACACCATATTAATAAATTGAAGAAGAAAAACCATATGATCATCTCAGTAGATGCAGAAAAAGCTGTTGAGAAAATTCAACACCCATTTATGATAAAAACTCTCCAGAAAGTGGGCATAGAGGGAACGTACCTCAACATAATAAAGGCCATATACGACAAACCCACAGCAAACATCATTCTCAATGGTGAAAAACTGAAAGCATTTCCTCTAAGATCAGGAACAAAACAATGATGTCCACTCTCACCACTACTATTCAACATAGTCTTGGAAGTCCTAGTCATGGCAATCAGAGAAGAAAAGGAAATAAAAGGAATACAAATTGGAAAAGGAGAAGTAAAACTGTCACTGTTTGCAGGTGACACGATACTATACATAGAGAATCCTAAACTGCCACCAGAAAACTACTAGAGCAAATCAATGAACTTGGTAATGTTGCAGGAAAAAAAATTAATGCCACAGAAATCTCTTGCATTCCTATACACTAATGATGAAAAATCTGAAAGAGAAATTAAGGAAACACTCCCATGTACCATTACTACAAAAAAGAATAAAATACCTAGGAATAAACCTACCTAGGGAGACAAAAGACCTGTATGCAGAAAACTATAAGACACTGATGAAAGAAATTAAAGATGACACCAACAGATGGAGAGATGTAACATGTTCTTGGATTGGAAGAATCAATATTGTGAAAATGACTATACTACCCAAAGCAATCTACAGATTCAATGCAATCCCTATCAAATTACCAATGGCATTTTTTTACAGAACTAGAACAAAAAATCTTAAAATTTGTGTGGAGACACAAAAGACCCTGAATAGCCAAAGTGGTCTTGAGGGAAGAAAACGGAGCGGGAGGAATCAGACTCCCTGGCTTCAGACTATACTAGAAAGTTACAGTCATCAAGACAATATGGTACTGGCACAAAAACAGAAACATAGATCAATGGAACAAGATAGAAAGCCCAGAGATAAACCCACACACATATGGTCAACTAATCTATGACAAAAGAGGCAGGGATATACAATGGAGAAAAGACAGTCTCTTCAATAAGTGGTGCTGGGAAAACTGGACAGCTACATGTAAAAGAATGAAATTAGAACACTCCCTAACACCATACACAACAATAAACTCAAAATGGATTCAAGACCTATGTAAGACCGGACACTATAAAACTCTTCGAGGAAAACATAGGAAGAACACTGTTTGACGTAAATCACAGCAAGATCTTTTTTGAGCCACCTCCTAGAGTAATGGAAATAAAAACAAAAATAGACAAATGGGACCTAATGAAACTTCAAAGCTTTTGCACTGCAAAGGAAAGAATAAACAAGACGAAAAGACAACCCTCAGAATGGGAGAAAATATTTGCAAACGAATCAATGGACAAAGGATTAATCTCCAAAATATATAAACAGCTCTTGCAGTTCAATATTAAAGAAACAAACAACCCAATCCAAAAACGGGCAGAAGACCTAAATCGACATTTCTCCAAAGAAGACATACAGATGGCCAAGAAGAACATGAAAAGCTGCTCAACATCACTAATTATTAGAGAAATGCAAATCAAAACTACAATGAGGTATCACCTCACACCAGTCAGGATGGCCATCATCAAAAAGTCTACAAACAATAAATCCTGGAGAGGGTGTGGAGAAAAGGGAACCCTCTTGCGCTGTTGGTGGGAACGTAAATTGATACAGCCACTATGGAGAACAGTATGGAGGTTCCTTAAAAAACTAAAAATAGAATTACCATATGACCCAGCAATCCCACTACTGGGCACATACCCAGAGAAAACCATAATTCAAAAAGACACATGCACCCCAATGTTCATTGCAGCAGTATTTACAATAGCCAGGACATGGAAGCAACCTAAATGCCCATCGACAGACGAATGGATAAAGAAGAAGTGGTACATATATACAATGGAATATTAGTCAGCCATAAAAAGGAACGAAATTGGGTCATTTGTAGAGACGTGGATGGACCTAGAGACTGTCATACAGAGTGAAGTCAGAAAGAGAAAAACAAATATCGTATATTAACGCATATATGTGGAACCTAGAAAAATGGTACAGATGAACCGGTTTGCATGGCAGAAATTGAGACACAGATGTAGAGAACCAACGTATGGACACCAAGGGGGGAAAGTGGTTGGTGTCGGGGGGTGGTCGTGTGATGAATTGGGAGATTGGGATTGAGATATATACACTAATATGTATAAAATGGATAACTAATAAGAGCCTGTTGTATAAAAAAATCAATAAAATAAAATTCAAAATGAAAAAAAAAAGACAGCAATGGTTACTGCAAATAAAATATAATGTCTCCTTACCCACATTAAAAAGCAGGCAAAATTAATTTTAATTATATGTTTAACGAAATATAAAAAATTTTATTTCAACATGTAATCAATATAAAATTAATGACATTTTACATTATATTTTTCATGATAAGTCTTCAAAATCTACTTCAATTATAGCTCAATTTGGGCACTACATTTTCAGTGGTAAAGTGAAATGTAGTCCTTCCCAAACAATAAAGTTTATGTTTAATGGAAGCATGTTATCCTACTTCAGTTTTTAAATTTAAATTAAACTTACATAAAACAAAAAATTCAGTGCCTCAGCCGCAGTAGACACATTTCAAATGCTCACTAGCGACACGTGACTAGTGGCTACCGGTTTGGACAGAGCATAGTTTTGGGTCTTCTCTAGAATTCTGTTTGCACTTCTAGTGGACTCACGGATCCCATGAGCCTTGCTTTACATGTCCCTTGGTTAAGAATTGTCCTTTTCACATTTTATAAGCCAATTCACTGTTTAAAAGAAGCCTACAAGTTACTTTCTGTATGTTCACTGAACATTATTCAAATTTGCTCAGGAATAAATTCCTTGGGCTAAATCAAGCAACTTTACAGAAACTGCGAAGTGAACTATTGATCCGGATTTAGAAAAATAAGCTGAGGCTATAATGGTTGAACCACTTTTGGCCGCTGCTGTTTATCACGGTCTTCTGGTTTGATAAGAGGATTTAACTTCTAGATATTAAAGTTACTGATTCTCACTTTCCTGACAAGTAAACTTTAAGAGTCTTCACGTCTCAGGGCACATAAAGCTCACCGAAAAAACCAGGCAGTGGCTGCTGAACTTGCATAGATAGGGATTTATCTAAAGCCCTCTCGTATTTTAGCCAAAGCAACTGCTCGCCAATTCAAAGTTTCTTTAGAGAGAAATGCATCCACTATAAAACAGGCAGCGGGAGCGGACTTTTGCCAGGTACTGCTCAAAACCCCCTAAGACTACTGCCACCGAAAGTCTGTAGTGCAATTGTTTCACCGCAGCGGCTTCAGCTCGCCGCAGCAAGCCGGCTCGCTGGGCTCGCAGCAGCCTTCTCCCAGCGCCTCCCAGCCCTGCTCGGCCCGGGGGCGGGGCCGGGGGCGGAGGGGGCGTGCCTTGTTTCGGGGGCGGGGCCTGTGGGGGTGAGGAGCCAGGAGGCGGAAGTTCCCGGGGGCCGTGGGGACGGCGTACACACCGCGAGTCACTTGTCAGCGCTCGTCTGAGGCGGAGGTATCGCCGCGCCGGACCCGAGGTGAGTGGCCGCCCGCCGGCGATGCGCGTCTCGGATCCCGGGTAGGGAGGAGGGAAAGAAGGGGTCGCCGTACGCAGAGCGCGTGGAGGGAAGCCCAGCTAGTGGAGAGGAGGGGGCGCGCCTCGCGCCGGGTGGCTGCTCAGGTGTTTGCCGGACGCCGATCAGCGGAGGTGGGAGAGCGGCGTGGGAAGAGGAGCGCCCGGGAAAGGGCGGCGCGGGAGCGGGCCCCAGGCCAGAGGACGGGCACTGGAGCCCGGGCGGGCTGGGACGAGAGCGGCGGCGTCGCCGGGCACGCACCGAGGCGTCCGGGGACACTCGCGTCCCGCGCGAGTCTTCCTGGGGGTGTGGGGAGGAAGCGGGTCTAAACGGGAACGGCGTGCTGATTTTTTATTTGCTCTCACGCTACTGAGAAGCATTTATCTCCCCCCGAATATTTAGGATTGTGTAACCTGTTAGGGGACAACTTCCGTGCGTCCAGAAATAAAGCTTGTTTAAAAAAACAAATCTGTCACGAACGCCAGATTTATTAGTGCTCGCGTACTTGGTGGGGCTTTTTTTAAAAAGACTGTGGTCCCGTTCGTTTGACAGTAAGTGGAAAAAGGAAAGGCGTATGGACAGGGCAGTCCTAGGAAAGAAAATTCGTGGCTGCGCTGGGCAGGGTAGGTCTCGGGTGTGATCGCCGGATCCTCTCCCAAGTCTGCCTTCCTGACCACGGGCCGCTGGAAGCCGCCTGCCTCCGGAGCGGCCGGCTCGGGAACCTTATTTGGCAAACAGGGCTAGGCGTGAACCTCTGCTGGAAAACTGTCTCGTCGGTTACTTTCACCCGGTGCCCGCGGCTTTAGTTCTTCCGCTCTACCTCCGCAGTCGCTCCATCTGGGGAAGAAGAGAATCTCAAGATAACAGCTTTCATTTCAGACCCTTCTCGGAGAAATTCATCACGAGTTCTTTCCCTTCTCCCACCCACCGAAGGAGCTGGGATAGGAGTGTGGGAAATGCCAGGCTTCCTGCCTAAGGACTAGAGCGAAGACACTGTTTGGACTTCCCCCTAAAAGACAATCCAGCACGGTACAGAAGTGCCAGCATTTTCTACGTGCTTGAAAGCAGAAAGGCTGCTCAATATTTCCTGCCTGCTTGGTATTTTAGGAAGAGTTTGGGCACTAATATTACCAGCCCTGGAAAAGGCCAGTAGTATTACAATTGCTTCGGTTTCAGAATATTTTAAGGCACGTGAAGCTAGCAAAGGGAGAGTACTGGAAGGGAAACGACGCTAGAAATGAACTGACGCTGGTTCTGTAGTGTGGCTGTGACCTTGCCAGTGCTAGAGATTTTAATACCAAATGAGAGAAATCAGGAAGGGAGCTCGCAAGTAAAGGGAAGCTGCAGGTACATAGGTTGATATATGAATTAAACACATTTTCTTGTAGGGAATGTTGAGATCAGAGGAAGTGGAACCTCACTTTCACATTCTTCTCTTGACAAAAAGTTAAAGATTAAAAAAGAAGGGGGGGTAGGCTGCCTGTGAAATGTCTGTTGGCGTTACACACTTTTGATTTATATTGTGTGCCATTATCCAGTCTTCCTCTACAACTTCTCTGAAACTCTTCTCGTTTATTACAGTGAGAAAGCAATTAGATTATGTGTGGCTCTTTATTACCTCCTATTTGTTTTTCACATATATTAACTAGTTTGACCTCTGGTCTGGCCTTTTCATCTTTTTAGTGTTTGTTGCATCAGTATTGACGTAATGTATTATTGGCTAGTAGTTCAGTGAACTACTATGCCAGTGGAAAAGCCCATTTTGTTTCTGGGCAGATGCAGGGCAGATTTTCACTGATTTTTCTTTAAGAACTGGACTTATTTGAAAATTTTGCCTCATTTTCCCCATATGAGAAGATGGAATCTGCTTGCTTTTAATATACCCAGTGGTTCGCATATCTACATCTGCCACTATTAATTTGGTGTGATGGAATAGAAATTTTCAATGGGTTAAAAAAATGGAATAATATTTTAAGACAGATAATAGGTGATGATTTGGCTGAATAGCACAGATTTTCCAAGGAAGCGTGTCTGAAACAGCTTCTTTTTTAAAAATGTGGTTTTAAAATTATTACACATCTGTTATATTATTATTTTTAAAGAGGGAAATAATAGGTGTCTTAGTATTACATTTTAGAAGACCTCCATTCCTCCCAGTCTCCCGCTCACACATAACCACCATAACAACCAGCACCAAACTCCGAGTCACGCTTTTTTTTCTTGAGTTTTTTTTTGTTATATAAAAGTACTACCATGAGAGTCATTATGAGCGCACTTCCAGCAAAACACAGAAGAAAGAAAGCACTGAAGCGCTGGTTGTTTTCTAAAGCTCTAATTCTTTCATGCATTAAGATTCACCTTTTATTCCTACCATGTTTAGTCAGACTTATACACTGTGTGGTAAATGCTCGCTCCACTTTGCCTGATGAGGTGTGTATATAAAACAAAAAGCAGGTTCTGATTGAAATATCATTGTGCTAGAGTATTGCCCATCATGGCCCGTCTGAAGGAAATGTAAATAATTTCTTTGCGTGGAAAATAACACATCCCCAGAAGAGGAAATACAAGTTGTAGTTTATAATTGGAGAGAATAGTTTCATGCATTAAAAAACAACTTCTCGTTTTAAAGAATTTAGAGTTTGGAAAGCATGAATGAGAGTCTACTGATTTGTAGTTCTTTTCATATGTTAGGGTAACTTAGAATTTAAGTAAGTGAAATTGAAGGACTCTTGCCAACTGCAGGCAGAAGGACAGGGAAAATCATTTTGAATTAAACCTGAAATACAGTTTTGTTCTTTTTTTGTATAAAATGAAGTGTTGTAAAGTACTTTGAATTAAAGTTTGTATGCAAGAAGCCACAAATTGTATTGTAGCAAGTTGTAAAACTGATCAAATGTCTAGAAATATACTCTAATATGGAATTTTTAGACTATGGAAATTGGCATGAGTTTAGAGATTATGTATTAGCTCATAGATTCCTTTTCTTTGACTGAAATGAGAACTTAATATGACTTATTTTGCATATCCCCTCTTCCCCCCAAAACAAAATACTGAAGATCATTTAGTTGAAATATGTAATAGGTTTTAAAGTAAACATTTTTGTTAACCATCTAATTTTCTTTCACAGTTTCTTTCATTTTTGGGGATTGGACTTTGAGCCATTAGAACCATGAGCAACTACAGTGTGTCCTTGGTTGGCCCAGCTCCTTGGGGTTTCCGGCTACAAGGTGGCAAGGACTTCAACATGCCTCTGACAATCTCTAGCGTAAGCAAACTTTACAGATTTTATTGCGGGTGTTCATTCAATGCATAATCCTAGAAACATCACGGCCGAGTTGTTGAATTCTCTGATGACCTGCGCTCTACTTAATAGAATTGCTTATGGAATTTGATCTCAGCAAACTTAGTTATCTATAGTAAAGGATGGGCTGGGGAGGGAATTTAGCAAGGTTAATTGATTTCAGTTAAGCTTATTTGCCCCCACCTTAATAATAAAATTGAAAGCATTTAACTGGGGGGACAGACTCCAAATCTTTGAACTGTCGCTAATTTGGGGAGTTCTCTGGACCTTAGTTTCTTCATATGTAATAGAAGTTTGCACTGTGGGATTTTCACGGTCCCTTTCAGCTCCAAAAGCTGTTTATTAGAAACTGTAGATCAATATTGAATAAAATGACTGTTTTTGGTGTTATTTCCTCAGCTCGCTCTCTGGTGAGGGGTTAGCCTACAGTAAAATGGCCCAAAGCTACTTACCTATGAAGAGAAAATGAAGGGCTTGGATGGCCAACTAGATAGTCAGCCTTTGAATGCTTAAGATTTGGCTGTTTATCTCATTATGGATTTAGTTTGAATGTATTCTGTGTATATATTTTAATGATATGTTTTCATGATGATAATGACATTGATGGAGTAATTATAGCTTTCATTTATTGAGGTTTGGCTGGGTATCAGACATTGTTTCACTTTCATCTCCAGTAGGTAATTATTGCTATTAATTACTTGTGTAACATTTCAGAGGGTTTTTTGTATATTCAAATAAATATGAATATCTATTCCCCTTTTACTTACATGGTAGCATCTTAATACACGCTGTTCCACACATTGCTTTTTTTCTCAACAATTTACCTTAGAGAGCTTTCCCTGTTACTAGAGTTTTTTTCTTTTTCTTTTTTTTTTTTTTTATAACAGATGTATAGAATTCTTTTGTAGGGAAGTAAAATTTATTTAAGCAATCCCCTATTGAAGGGTATTTATACTGTTGCCAGTATTGCTATTACAAGTAATGCTTCAGTGGATATCGTATATACATAATTATATATGTGTAATTTTGATAGGTTATGCCAGTTTGCACTTTTGTGTAATACATAAAAAAAAATCTATTCCCCCAACAGCATTACCAGCAAACTTTCGGATTTTTGCCAAGTTCTTTACCTCATCTCAGTTAATTCTCACACCAACCTGTGAAGTAGTGGTTTTATTCTCATTGTAAAGAACTGTGCTGTGAGCTCCCATGGCTGGTGTGGAAGAGCTGGCTTTCAAGCAGTTAATGCTCTGCCTCCTCCCCAATAAGCTTTATCATAAATTTAGGTAGATTGCTTCTCTAGTTAGATGTTTAGAGAGTTATCTTTTGGTTTAATTATATATGTACTTATTATTTAATTATATATGTATAGATACATATATATATATATATATATATATATATATATATATATATACACACACACACACACACACACTGCTTCTTACAGTATGTATATCCAACTCGATTTTGAAAGATTAAAAATAAGTTTGTAACAATTACATATCTCTATTAAAATACTTCAAATCCCAGTTTACTAATGAAGTCTTCCTTGTTTCTTGGCGATGGATTTTTAAAATAGTTATCTTTATCAAATTCCATCTTGATTCCAGTTACTCAGATTTTACAAGGAAACACATGTATGTAATCCAGCCTGAGAGTTTTAAGACTTTGCCTGGTTGGATGAAATTTTAAATGTAAAGCATCTGTGTGAAAATGTGTCTTGTGATTTATTCCTGTTTGAGGGGGGCAGTATCTTTTTGCCTCCTGCTGAAGAGCTATCATGAAGAAAGGAAGAATATTTGAATATTGTCTGTTTTCACATTCTGTTTACATTATTTTACATTAATTTTGAATATCCTAGTTTATGATAATGGGCTAAAGAAAATGATGGTTTAAATACTTCCATTTTTTGCTGAAAAAAAAGTTCAGAAGCAAATTAACACCTAATGAAACACACTTTGGTGTTTGATTGTAGAAGTGCAAATGGAGTATGTAAATGTTGTGGTACCATACCTTTAAAAAAGTTTTCTGTGCTTCAGTTTCCTGGCAGACAGTCTGAGTGCCATGTTGTGATGCTGATACAACAGAACACTGTGTACATACATATGTGCCCTCTCCTGGCACAGAAGAAATGCTTTCCTTGTGTAGACAGAGTGTTAATTAAAGGATTTTGAACACACTGATTAAAAGAGACTACGGTAACAAAGCTGCTGAGTTATTTCTGTTCTCTTACAAAAGTCTCTGCCATCTCCTGTGACCTTTTTGGGCCTTGTGCAGTGGGGCATGCAATTCATTCTGGATTGGCGAGGAGGGGAGGCGGAGGAAAGGGCATGTTGGTGCAACTGTGCAGCTAGGCTGTTGGCCTTTCATTGTAGTTATTTTTAACCCCTTGTGGGGTTCAGTTTTAACAGGCCCAGAAACATTGCCTAATAAAGATGGGTGCCTAATAACTAAACTATATTGTGGTAGTAAGATTATTAATGTTATACCTCATCTTAATTAGTTCTCTGGTTATATTTATTCTGCCTCAATTATGTAAAATTATTGGGATGTATTTCAGTGGTCACCAGATTATTTAATTAATAGTATCAAGAAGCAATTAAAACCTGAAAGCATGCCTTAAAACATGTAATTTAGTGATTCTCTTATTTTAATAATGTATGTGGAATTCTTAACAAGGTCTGGCATGGTATTCTCTCAGTTGTTATATTTTACAATAATATGAAATTAAAAAGAAAAAATTTAGAGACTTGAAACATCAAATCCCCCATAATTTTAGGGAACATAGCAGTTATATATTTTTTTACTTACGGTCTGTTGGAATTGATAAAGAAAAAAAAACTTAACAGGTTTGTGCTTAGCTAGGAACCTGCATCTATATATAGTTCAAAAGTATACAGTATTTCCTCTGGTCATGTATTATTATGTTGAACTCCAAAGGGCTCTTTATGTTCTCTTATAATATTGGAGCTCTGTGATATCAAATGTATTTGAGATAAATAAGCCATTGGCTGAGACTTGAACATTCTGTTTTCTTGAGTTTTTGTTACCAGCGTAGCAATATATGGATTATGACTTGCTTCATAAAGCATACAAACTGTAAAATTTTAAAACTGTAGAACTGTAAAACAGTAAACAGTTTTACTGTAAAACAGTAAACAGTTTTACTGTAAAACTGTAAAACATTACTATCAGATTTTGTTCCCCGTCTCTTTTGTATGAGTTTTGCATACTTTTTTAGTAGGTGGGTTTCTAAGATAAGATTGGTGATTGTTGCAAACTTTTTGAAAAGATCCTCAAATTGCTGTAATTGCCTGATCCCATGTCACTGTCTTCAATTTCCTATCCTTAAAGTGATGTGTTGGCTACTGGAGTTTGCAGGCTGTCTTTTTATGACCCTGTATTTATGGAATTGCCTTGAAACCATGGTATGTGGGGATGGGTTTTATTGTAGCGGTGTGGGTTTGTTGGTCTTTGCCAATATATTTTATAAGAAGAAATAGGAGACTTGTTGCACAATTCAAGGCCATATTTTGGCAAGTTGCTGACCCTCATGATGGAACTACAAGAAAGATAGTGTATTTGTGAATAACATTTTAAGTACAGCATCCTAAAATTGAAATACTCTGCTTGTGTTATTTTCTGATGTATGATATTAGAATTTTTCCCTTAGCTGTCAATATTTGGATTTCCTGAAGGTGATCTCCCAATTCTCTATAAACACATCTATGGTGTTTCTTTAGCAGATAAAATGAGGTCAGACATTTTAATACCCAAATAATAGAGATTTTGATTCTCAAGAGTTAGGGGAGGATCATCTGTTACCAGGTCAGACAAGATTTTAGTTAGATTTGAAAAGCAGAAGACATGTACCATTTCCTGGAGTATGGAGTCCTGTTTAGGAGTATTACATGGAACAGAGAAAGAGTCGTGGAAACACTTTGCTGTGAATTCATTCATTCAGTAGTTAAAAGGATACTTCCTAGAAGCCACTGAAGAAGAGACAAAACATTGGGGAGTACAAAGGTTGGGGAGAAAAATAAATACAGTACTAGACAATGTCATAAGACCTGTCACAAGACAATATTTGATGGAATGACAGAGATACAGATAAGTGTTTCTCAGTTTCAGTGGGCACAGACCTTTCATATCTGTTTAGGGGTAGAGGGTTGGCTTCCTACAGGAGAAATTAATTGAACTGGTCCTTGAAGAATGAAATCTGAACACCCCAAAGTCAGTATTTCTCTGTGTTGGTTTTCAGTTCAAAGTGAAGACGAAGACTTTTTCTTGCCATTGCTTGAGTCTGAGTGAAGCTGTGACTATAGCTGAGTGATTCTCCAGACAGGCCAGCTGCAGAGTTTCCCTCCTAGAGGCGGGCAGAAAGAGACTTTCAGTCCTCAAGCTGAAATGGGAGAACCATCCTCCCTTGAATAAATGGGCCCATTGTTAATTTTAAGCTGTTGAGTATTTTCTTTTACATTCCCTTCCAACTACCCTGTTATTATGCCAAGTGAGAAAGTTGATAATTTAGCTTGTTTAACTGCATAATGTACATTTCACATGTATGTTCACCCTCTGCTTTTAAAATATTAATCACCTTTTGTGGGGGGCTCAGAGACCTGTCTTTTCCCACGTGGCAGTTTTCTGTCATCTGTGGTCCCGAGGGTCAAGAATCTCAAGATAATTTTGAAGGTGTTTTTCTGGTTTGTTATTTGTAAAGAAATGAAAATCTTTATCAGTATGTTTTATTGTAAGTTAATAGTTTGAGGGAAAAAAAGGCTTTTCTTTTTTTTTTTTTTAGTTTTTAACGAATATTGGGCATTTTGGAAAGTTATTGGTTAAAAGGAATTTTACTGGTATGCAGGATTTCTGTATCTGATGGAAGAAACAATATTGTAGAGACTGGGTGAAGTAAGAATAGCACTTTAGACCTAAGTAAGGGAGATTTTCATACAAGCTATTCAGCTACTCATGAGTTAGGTCTAATATTTGCTTACTTAAACTCAGAATAACCAAAGCCTATAGACTTGTTTTCAGTCATTTTCGAGAACTTTCAATGCAAAGAGCTTGTCTTTATGATGGTTGTTGGTTAGGCTGCAGTGTGAATATATAGTTAATCTGAATATACAGTTAGTCTTTGTCTGAAATATCCTGTTTGCAGTAGTTCTTACCCAGGTTCCCATGCACTGCAAGACTGGTCATGGCCTTTTCCCCCAGTTACAACTGCATGGAGGAGAAATCCGATATGAGTTAGTTAATCTAGGAGCAAACATTGCTCCAGGTAAAAAGGGGTTGTTTCTTTGGCATCTTATTATTATTTTTTTTAATTAATTTATTTTATTTTTGGCTGCGTTGGGTCTTCGTTGCTGCGCACGGCTTTTCTCTAGTTGCAGCAAGCCGGGGCTACTCTTTCTTGCGGTGCATGGGCTTCTCATTGTGGTGGCTTCTCTTGTTGCAGAGTACGGGCTCTAGGTGTGCGGGCTCAGGAGTTGTGGCACTCGGGCTCAGTAGTTGTGGCTCACAAGCTCTAGAGCACAGGCTCAGTAGTTGTGGCGCACGGGCTTAGTTGCTCCGTGGCATGTGGGATCTTCCCGGACCAGGGCTCGAACCCATGTCCCCTGCATTGGCAGACGGATTCTTAACCACTGCGCCACCAGGGAAGCCCCTCTTTGGCGTCTTATAAGAGATAATTATGTTTCAGCTTTAGGAGGTGAGACTCTAGGCCTTTGTTTGAATTTTTGAGATGTAGAGATATTGAGTATACAATATAAAACTTGACAAAACAAGATCCTCACATGTGAAGTGTTAATATATGTATGGATTTGCAAATAAGTGACATAATATTGGGAATGAAAAGAAAACATTAGTTTAAGAAAGTAATGAGCAGTGACCGTGGTGACCCCTAATTTAGGTATTCTGGGTACAGAGGCACTGTGTAGCCCTGCTGGTAATTCAGGTTTGTTTCTTTAATTACAGAGTGGGAAAATCACTTTTATAGCATAGACACTCTTTTTTTTAAAGGTAATAAAATATTTAGGTATGGACAGAGCAGACAGTATTGAATGAGTGTTTAAAGTCAGGCTTGGAAGAATTTTTTATAGTATTAAAATGGAATCTCTCAAATCTTCACTTCCCCATCTTCTGTCACCTTATTATTATCATTTCTTTCTTGTTGCATAAGTGGAGTTATCTATCCTTCTGTAAACACTCAGATTTCTTTTACAGCTGAGTTTGTTACCCATTTTGTGTGATAATTACTGGAACAAAGTTCATCAACCTCATTGGCATTTAATCCACCTGGCAGGGCTAAGTAGTTGCAGCAAATGTGCCTGTCCAGCCTAAATGGAGGAGAGTAAAATAAACTGGGGACTTGATGGGAGGGAAAGGACAAGTTAGATTGAAAGAGAAAAAGAAATAGGCAATTTTAAAAAGGTCACAATGGGAACAGTTATTTACTGGGTCAGATTTGGTACTCAAGAAATCTTCACCCTTCACCCTTTTCCCCCTTTTAAAGTTTGGTTAATTTATGCTTTTCTTTAGGTAAGATATTCATATGAGTTGAAAGCCAAATGACTCAATAGCGTTCAGAGGAAAGAGTCTCCTGTTGTCCCGTCATTCATTTCCTCTGCCTGGAAGCAACCAGTGTTAGCAGTTTCTTGTATACTCTCAGGGATAATCTATACAGATGTGTGAAAATACATATATATCCTCATCATCCCCCTTTCCAACACAAATAGTATCCTTAAAAATCTGCTTTTTTGGGGCTTCTCTGGTGGCGCAGTGGTTGAGAGTCTGCCTGCCGGTGCGGGGGACACGGGTTCAAGCCCTGGTCTGGGAGGATCCCACATGCCACGGAGCAGCTGGGCCCGTGAGCCACAACTACTGAGCCTGCGCGTCTGGAGCCTGTGCTCCGCAACAAGAGAGGCCGCGATAGTGAGAGGCCCGCGCACCGCGATGAAGAGTGGCCCCCGCTTGCCGCAACTGGAGAAAGCCCTCGCACAGAAACGAGGACCCAACACAGCCATAAATAAAAATAAATAAATTAAAAAAAAAAAAAAAGGCACTGCTATAAAAAAAAAAAAATCTGCTTTTTTTTGGGCATTTTGCTTTTTTCACTTAACCCCAAATCAGTAAATATATCCTTATTCTTTTTGTACAGCTGCATTGTATTTGGATTTATCATAATTTATTTAACCAGTTCCTATTGATGGACAATTAGGTTGTTAGGTTGTTTCTAATCTTTTTCTTTTAGTAACAATGTAGTGTAATTTTTGCATCAATAACTATATCTGTCTATATATGGCATATATATGAGCATACCTGTGAGATAGATTCCTAGAAATGGAATTGCTGAGTCAAAGGGTTGTATGCAATTGTAATATATATATATATTTTTTTGCAATTGTAATTTTGATTGATATTGCCAAATATCTCTATAGAGCCACTCCTACCCACAATGAGAATGCCAGTTTCCTCATACCTGTGCTAGCACACGTTTGGACAGACTTTCATCTTTTCCAATCAGATGGGCCTATTTCCATCTTTCTCCTTTTTTACAGGGCTTAATCACAGGTATTCTACAGAGGATTCTGTATGTTTTTAAGTGGCTCTTTTTTTTTCCATTTTGCGTGAGAATATATACAAAATAAAGATGTGCTGACCTTCTTTAAATGATTTTATTAACTTCTGGGGGGATGCTATTTATTTGAATTTTTTCATTTAGAGCTTTGGTTAATAATTATCCTCTATCATTTGTTTCCTATTTCCAAACGGATTTCCTCTCTCTGTTAACATATTACTTCCAATTACATGGTGAAAGATTTTTTTGTTTTTTGTGGAATAGTTTTTGGCATAGTGCCCTGTCATAGACTTTCTGAAAAATTAAGCAAATCACATTTAATAGATTTCAGGTTGTTGCCTTTGGAGTTTCTCCAGCAGCCTGATATATTGTGGAATTTCACATCCTACTCTTCTCTAGCTCCCCTTATGGATGTGACAGAGAGACTGACCATAATGAGGTATTTGGCCTGGTCCTTGGACATAGTAAAATTCACCCTTAGGAGCCTCCCTGTTTTCATATCAACTGTTATTCTCTAGTGGAGCGTAACAAGGCACAACGGTTTGCAGTGTTTCATAGCTTAGTGAGTCAGGCATCGTGAAGGCATACTAACGTGTGGCACGATACATTTCTTCATTTTACCTGGGCGTAAGCAGCAGAGAGTGTAAGTGTTGGTAACCTTGGTGACAAGAAGAGTCAGAATGCCAGGGATGTTTGTATTTTATGTGCTTAAAGTTGAGGGGAGGAGGGATTTCCCTTTACTATGCTGTAAAATTTTTAATATGATGAGAAGTGTTTGGAACTAGATAAGAAGTTGCACCATTTGTTATTTGAATTCTGTGACTTGTTAAACACTTTTTCCTAGGATTCAAAAAGTGATTTAACAATGACCACTGTTCTTCATTATAATTATCTTGAGTAAATTTTGATTTACCAAAAGAGGAAGTGTTTTTTTTTTAATGACATTAACAACCGACTCCCATTTACCATTGATTCCATCAGGGGCTTAAGTGTTGTGATTTGGTTCCATTGAGAATCCAGTTACAGTATTAGACCAGTATTTCTCAAATGATTTCTGAGATATTAACTTTTAGAGATGGTGAAACTTAAAAATTTAGTAAGGTTGTGTAATGCTAGCCAGAGGAGATTGTAGATATGTTCTGAAAGTGTTTTCTTCTTGAGAAAAGATACTGGAGGACAAATATCCTTTAGAAAGCAAATGCTTTGTTCCTTAACTAGCAACCCTTAGGGCTGTTCTAGAGAAAGAAGTTTGTAAATAAATACAAGCATTGTTATACATGTAATTTTCATGACTTTGGACATTCTCTTGAAGTATCTCCATGCTACTAACTTCCAAATATTCTACAAATGGTTCTTTTGATCGTTTTATATAGGCATTTCTGTTTATATGTACCTTTATTCATTCTGGAAGATTCTAGTTCGTATCAAATTCTCAGAGTGACACTTTGATAGCTTAGCAGACAGAGGTGTTTCCAAACTTCATCAATGGCTTGTTCCCTCCTAGGCTGTTTCCTCATCTTCAGGGTGGCACCTTGCCGAGGCAGGAATTCTAAAATCCTGCATTTAATATATTAATCCTGTCAGACCCACTTGACAGAACTGAGTTTACAGTCCAAAATGCCTGTTTTGAACCCTGAAGTCCTTGGTCTCTTTATTCTTCATGCACGGTACCGTTAGCCCTACCCATCCATCAGGGCACGTTCATATACTAGGTGCTCTTTGAAATGTTTGACTGCTCTGACTCACTTGGGTCTCCTTTCTTTCCTATATTAAATAATAATAATGAAAATACACTGACATTTATTGAGCCCTTGCTATTGTCTAGGCCCTGCTGTAGATATTTTGCACATGTTCGATTATTTAATTCTCATAGTGACCCTCTGAGGAAGTATGATTTAAAACCTCTGATTTGCAGATGAAGAAACAGAGAGACAGAGCAGTTAAATAAGATGCTCAGAGTTGCACAGCTAGTAATTGGTTAGGCTTAGGATTTGATACCAGACAAACTGAGTAGTAATACTGTAATGCTTTTAACCAGTATACTCTGTTTTCTGGGAATAGGTGACAGTTTTCACTACTGACAACCAAGTTTGTATGTGTTTCTTAAAGAGAGAATCAAAGACTTGTGTAAATGGGAGTAACTGAGATTATTTTTAAAACTATGACTAGTTTCTAAACTAATCATTAACATCATGAGTGAGATTTTTTAAATGTACCTTGTAGGCCCAGACTTTGAATTCAGGATGTTTAGGGATTCTCGCATGCCTTATGGATGTTTCTCGTGTACCATCGAATCCCATTTTGTACACTAATGTTTGGGAACATTATGTAGCTTTTATTTTTAAAAAATATTTTTACTATGGATCTTTTGTTATTTAGATCACTTCATCAAAAAGATTAAGGCTAAATTGCAATGGAACTGCCACTGACTAAATAATGTGACAGATCTGCTTTTCTCCAACTACTGGTCTTTTCACTTTTTTCAGAGTTCAGTCAACATAGGTCAAATCCTTTTTGGAAATAAATGTCAGTTTTAATAATATATGATATCAGGCTTCAGTTCTATTTATGACGCTGAAAGTATCTTTAGAACACTTTGAAGTTGGCGCGTTACTTATAATATTTTAATACTATAAAATTTAATAATGAATGTTAAATTTACCAAAGACTTGTGGAGGAATCTTTAGTAAATTTAACCAATATTTAACCAAGTATATAACAAGTATAGTTGGTTTTGTTTCATACCTCATTGTTAAGCCTAAAGTGGTAAAATTTATGTTAAAAGGAACTGCATATAGTCTTTTTAAGGCCAAATTTTTGGTCTTCATATTATGTTTCACGGTGGTACAGTTTAAGTACATACAAATAGGTCATATACTTTGCTAAATCATGAACCTCTCTCACCAGGAAAAAACCCGCTACAACTCTGGGTCTTATTTACTCAAGATCATATTAAAATTCCCCGTACATGTTTAATAGCTTTTGACTGATGATCATAATGATGATGGGGACAAATGGGAAGCTGGGTTGCGGTTGTAGTTGTTTCTTCTAGAATTGTTTTGTTAATGAAAATGATTAATAGTTATAATTAGCTGATGAGACATTTTGGTTTTCTTTGTTTTTAATCCTAGTCAGGGTTTGTTTCTAGGAAACGCCCCCAATGTTACTTAATGTAATAGCCCTCTGCCTCCCTAGGTACGGAGTCTTCCTGTGTGTCAGCCCGAGTTTGTTTTCTCTGTATTTGACCCAGTGGTTCTCTTTCTGTCCTTTAGTGTCATGCACAACAAAGGATAGCCCTCGCTCACATTATAGCCTTTCCAGTAGGTGACCGAGTTGTATTTCCTTTTAAGTCTTGTGGATCTTCTGTTGGAAGCCATTTCTTCAAATGTTTCTTTCTTGACGGTTGCCTCTCTTCACACGCCTGAGCATTTGCCTTAAAAAGCAGTTCAGTTTTTAAATGTCTCTTTATGTGTGACTCCCAGAACTGAACCTAACACTTCATACATTAAGACCAATGCAGAAGTAGAGTTACTAAGTAAGGAAACTGATTTTTGTGACCAGACAGTGCAGGGTTTAGAACTGCCCTGGGCACTGGGCTTGATAGAATTTTTACTGTTTTCTCTGTATACTATGATACTGTTTGAAATTTTTACAATATGTGTGTCTTTTGTTTAAAAAGTGAAAGGAAATTAAAACTGGCCTGTGCTTTGTAGACATGCAAACTCAGGCTTGTCTGGATATATATGGAAGTTAGGAGAGCATGAGAGGGGCAGGTGTTTGTGCATGTGTGTGCTGTTTGCATGAAAGATAAAGGGACTTCATGGGAAAGAATTCAAGAAACACATAAATGAGGTGTGTTCAAGCTTAGTCCTTGGAGATTTTATTATTATTATTTATTATCTTTTAGGAGAGATGAGTAAATTCCTGGTACAGCAGAGTATGTCCTCTTGGTATTGTCTTCTGATGCTGCCCTTCTCCTGAATGGCTCATGCCAGAGCCCTAAGAGAAGGTGTTAGGTAACATATATTCGTTAGTCTCTTACTGTGTATTAGGCTTGGATAGAGAGGGTGGTTCTCTGTTTTCTGACAGAAAGGTACATGGACCATGATACGGAATATAAGAAGGAGCTTGGAAGTAGGAGAGGACATATATGTAACGAGACTTGGGCAAAGACCACAGTGATGTGCGCTTTGATCATACAGCCTAGTTAGGATGGTAGGGAACTTCTCGACTAGCGTCTATAGAATCCGTAGAGGAGATAGAAGTAGCAGCGGTGGACAGAATTTACTGTTCCTACATCTGGGCATGGAGCCATTTATTCAGTATCGTTATCGAGCACCTACTGTGTGCTCAGTCCTGGTCTAGGCACTGAAAGTACACAAAACAAAGTCATTATTGTTATGAACCTTATATTCTAGTAAGAGGGGCTGTTAACTCACAAGTGTATCGATAAATAAGCCATGTAATTTAATAAGGTGATGTGCTAGGGAATAATTGGGGGAAGGGTATATGGGGGAAGGGTTTTACCTTAAGTTGGGCCGTCAAGACAGGCCCTGCTGACTGAGGAAGCAACATTGACTTAAGAATAAGAAGCCAGTCATGGGAAGAGGAAGGAGAACAGCGCTGCAGGCATCAAAAGGCCTGGAGACAAGAAGGAGCTTGGCCTGTTCAAGGAGTAGAAAAGCAGTGGCAGGAGTGCAGTGAGCAAGGAGGCAAGTGGAGTGAGATGGGGGACGGGAGGGAAGCCTAGCGTCAGAATGAGCGATACGGAGGCTTAAGGGAGTGGGATGACATTGGGGGTGGTGGTGGGACAACTGGGGGTTTGAGAAGGATTCTGATTCCTCTGGATGAGAGCTGAGCTAGGAAGAGTGGGTTACTGTTACTGTGATTTTACCCTATCTGCAAGCTGGTGTGTTTTTAAAGTGGTTTTGATAGAAATTTCAGGGGAAGAATTCCAAAAATATTTTGAGCAAAGGAATAACCATATAACCTTCCAAGGTGGCTACTTGGAAGTAAGATACTCATTTTAATATGTTTGTTTGGAAAAGTTATTTATAAGTTGTAACACATACATTATTATTTTCTCATTGTTATTTGCACACCGATTACAGTTTTTCTCTTTTGTGTTCTTTTAAGTTTTATTATCGCTGTAAGAAGTGGCTTGTTTCCCAGATGGCTTCTGTTTTCATTTCCTTGTGATGTTATGACCTTTTCTACTTTAATAAGGAAATGTTGCATACACCTTCAGGAGTTGTATACAGATTATGCTGGTAACACTTTTGCTAGAGTCTGCCTCAAAGATAAAGTGAGTGTTAGGGTGTTTATTCTAGGTCAGATACGTTGAGCTGGAAAAGATTTTAATAGTGTCTATTTTTATTTATTTTTATTTTTGGCTGTGTTGGGTCTTCGTTTCTGTGCGAGGGCTTTCTTCAGTTGCGGCGAGCGGGGGCCACTCTTCATCGCGGTGCGCGGGCCTCTCACTATCGCGGCCTCTCTTGTTACGGAGCACAGGCTCCAGACGCGCAGGCTCAGTAGTTGTGGCTCACGGGCCTAGTTGCTCCGTGGCATGTGGGATCTTCCCACACAGGGCTCGAACCCGTGTCCCCTGCATTGGCAGGCAGATTCTCGACCACTGCGCCACCAGGGAAGCCCCAAGTGTCTATTTTTAAAAAGAATGTTTTAGCCTGTTGGTTGGTTAATGTGCCCAATGCCAAAAATTATGTTTTGTGGCCTCTTTATTATTTCAAGTGGAGGGAGTTTATGAGATTTAATGTTTTTCATTTCTGAACCTTTCAGAGAGGTCACTTGAGCGGGATTAACATCTCATAAGAGAAGACTGACAGTTGACACTTCAGTAAATTCAGATTTTCATGCCTTAAATACATTGTTAATGGATAAAAGTGTTGCCAATATCATGTAGCTATAGGTCTGTAATAATAAATCATAATGCTTTAGCAAATGATGTAACTTCATACTTCATATTTAAGGTCAACTTTTTATAAATTCAGGGAAAGAATGAGTTTCCTATGAGTTTTGGGGTATATTTGCAAAATAACACTTTACAGCCAACTTAGGAATATCTGTGTTATATTAAGTATGACAAAATAATAATACTAGTGTAAAAGAACTGTCACTCTAGATAAAGTTTTCTTAACGACTTTATCTTAAGATTTAAAGTAATCTAATAGTAATTAATTTCCAGCCTTAAAAAAAACACTACAGGCAGTTGTGATTATATCATGATGAATGGTCAAACGTCCATGACTCTGTTTTATTACCAAAGCTAATATAGTAGTCTTGTATTTTTTATTAATTTTTTTTTTTACTGCAGTCCTTGAAGGTTTATTTTTTCTCCCAATATAACATTTTAAGATTATATTTTTAGTGGACAATATTCTACATGCTGTTTAGTGTAGTTATTACCAGTGCAAGCTCTGGAGCACAATGTCTGCATGTGAATCCTGGCTCTGTAATTTACCAGCTATATATATCTGGACAAATTACTCGACTGTGCCCCAGGTCCTTAACTGTCAAATGGGGGAAAAATAATATTTACATCATAGGTTTGTTGCATTGAATAAATAAACACCTGTAAAGTGCCTGGCACATAGTAAGAACTCAGTGAAGTTTACCTAGTAAGAACAGAGGTTATCTTAGAGTAATAACTATTTACTAGTAATATCTAGTTGAAGCAGTTTTGGCACTATATATTTCTAGATCCCTCACTTCTTAGATAATGTCATCTTCCAAATTAATTCTGGTTTTCTTTTTCATAGGTTTTTATAGAAGATTCTTTAGAAGCATGCTTCTCAGTACACACACAGACATACACATGCACACGCACACACATACACAGCATACACACACTGCAGTTTGAATTATTTCATGTAACATCTTTTATAGAAGGTACATAATAAATATTTGTTGAATGAATAGCCCATTTCCTTCTTCCGTCTGTCATGATCTGGCATAAACTCTCAAAGAGATCTGAAAGGAGGGTTTGCACCGGTAATAACCTCCAATTCGACATTCTTTGCTTAGTGATTGCCATTCACTATAGTTTTTTGTTTTTTTAATTCTTCTAAAGAGGCATGGTAAGCTATATTGCTGGTGAGAGACAGTTGCTCTAGGGAACAATTTTCTCCTCCAGTGAAGGATAGACTTGATTATAAGAGAGAATATATAAGTGGAATGTAGACTAGGCAAACTTAGCAATGTGTCTGCCATTTGTACCATCTCTTTCCAGGAGTTTTGGTGCATCAGCCTTTGTGTATTGGTCTCTGTGATCCTTACCTTGCCCTCCTGCTTTTCTGTCCATAGCCAACTGGACCTGGGATGGGTGCTTGACCATCTATAGGCAGTGTAGCAACCTATAGACAAAGTTAGAAGATCTGTATGTGGTCATACTATTTGCAAGCCTTATGAATTTTATGAAATATAAAATTTAACTACTCTGAACTTAAACTGTACAAATCAGTATAAATAAATCATTGCTGTTCCTTCGTTGACTTATTTATACTTACTCCACAGATATTTATTGAATGTTGTTATATGCCAGGCACTGTCCTAGGCCCTGGGAATACAGTGGTGTGAATAAAACAAAGTCTGCCCTCCCAGACTTACACTTTAGGGAAGTGAAAATAAATAAATAAAAATAGTTAGTGATAAATAGTATGGGGCAAAGCAAAGGAGTATGGGGAAAGGGAGTGGTAGTTGAATGTGAGTTACTGATTTATAGAAGGTGAGCAAATAAGGCCTCGTAGATAAGGTGACATTGAACAGAGACTTGGATGAAGTGGGGGGGGAGAGAGTATTTTGGGCAAAGGGTAAAGACCATGAGATGAACATTTGCTTTGCATGTTTCAGGAACAGCAAGACTTGAGTGGCTGGAGTAGACTAAGGGGGAGAGTGGTAGAGGATGATTTTAGAACGTTGAAGGTAGTTATTTCCTAAGATTAATTGTATTAAAATCTACAGCAGGTTAGTTGATAGGACAGAGGCATTTTGCCGCTAGTTTAAAATAAGACCTTGTCAACAAAGTGATAGGTTTGGGTTTTTTGGGGGTTTTTTTTTTGGTTTGTTTTTGGAAAACAGTAGTGTGGTACACAGAAAATATTTCTCTGAAGTCTGAGAAGTCTGCTGACTGCAGTGTTATTTTATTCAGGATTGATACTAGTTGTTAATGTATTTGAGGCTTAAAAGGTTGTAAATATTGGTATTTGTATCCTTAGTACTGTTGTTCATATGTAGGAAGAGTAACTAGAAATGAGAAGTGGTGTCAGATTTAATATATAGTTCAGTGATAGTAACTTTTGTGGAGCGGTGACTGCTCAGTAATTTCATTGCTGTCACCCGTACAAGAATACTTAGTTGGAAAGATAAGGTGAAACAAAAAATTATTTTTGTCTTTTCTCTTGTCTCCAAGATTTTGGTTTTACCCTTATTTTTCAGTTTTATAATGGAGATTGAGAAATTTTGGTATCTGTTGGGTAATTACTAAAGTTAACAGGCAGATTTTTAAAGGCATATTAGTATGTAAAATGATTCAGTCTATTTAGGGATTTGTCAAATAATATTTGAAATTGCCTTTTAAGTTTTACTTCCAGAAACATTTCCTGGGAAGCTGTGGTCTCATTACAATGGATGATCATTAAAACATTTCATTTACACCTGGCAGGAATGACCCTTTGAAGTCAGCTAGCTTCTCAGGTGGACCGGTAATCATTGTCCAATTGTCTTCACTTTGTTACAGTCACAAGACTGTGTTCTGTTGAAATTTAAAATAAAAATAGCTAAATATTTTCTTGGGGAAGGGCAGTTATTTTATTATCACCATTAGCCTTCATCTTTTTTAAGCTTTAAGTTTTATTATTGCTGGACAATTATCTGTTATCCCAGTGAAAAATTTCGTAAGCACTTGTATTACCTTTTCCGTCAGTGAAGCCCCACCCTTTGAATTTGTCTGAAGCAGGGACAAGAAGTGTTATAAACAAATTTTCTCATCAAAGGAGATTGCTGTGTAAAGGACAGGTTTATTCTAATGGAGAGCTACTTTCTAATCTAACGGTAAAGCTCTCAATGTAATCCAGGTAATTTGTTTTTCTAGAGTTGGTAACAATTTTAGACGGATTTTTCAGTGACTTTGTGAAGCAAGTGTTTTCTTCAGCAACATTTGGAAATTGATTTATTTAGCAGGCTGTTTAAATAATTAGGTCTTGTGCTTGTCTGGTTTTGATAATTCACATTTTGGCAAATGCAATAGACTTGAGTTTCATGGTCAAATTTGGCCTTTGCCAGAAATAGTGATTATTATTTGCATTGATGTTAATTTTATTTTAACCTCAATACAGTCAAAATTTTTATTTTCCTCTTTAAAGAAAAACTAAAAACGATAGCAGAAAAGTAGAATGGTGGTTAAAGGGGCTAGGGGGAGAGGGAGATGGGGGAGTTGTTTAATGGGTATAGAGTTTCAGTTTTACAACATGAAAAAGTTCTGGAGATCTGTTGCACAACAGTTTAAATATATTTACCACTACAGGACTACACAAATTGATATGACTTTTCTTTGATCAATAGAAAATGACCAGCTTATAAGCCTTTGCTATTTCTTATAAGTGTTACAAATATGTATTCTAAAAGAAAGATTTTTTTTTTCTTGAAGTGCCAAAGAAATAGTAATAGCATTTAGACAGGAATGAGTAGACAGCAAATTACTAACTTTTACTTGAAATTGTGGGAAATAAATTTAACTTCAGGGATTGGTATAGTTATGGTAACATGATTTCTTAACGAAATTGAACCAGATTTACCAGGGAACAGCCTCTATATTTAAAGACAGTGGAAAGTTTGTCAGAATTGGCAAACCACCTCCCAGTTCAGTAACTCTAAGGCAATTCAGTTCTGTCTTCTCTTCAAACACATGTATATATCACAAATATTATATTTATATATAATATATAAATATATATGCTCCCAGGTCTTTGAAACTATTAAATAGTAACTCCTAAATTTGCATCATATCTAAACTAAAAAATGTTGTAAGTATGCCTACATATCTCATGAGTATGAAGTATGAATGCACTTGACAATTTAGTGTTAACTGATTAACACTCTGAAACTTGATTCTTCATATATTGGTGTAACGTGCATACAAAGCCTACACATGCATGAGGAAACCAGTGTCGTATTTCAGTTCTGATGGTCTAGAATCATTCCCCTTGTTTCCTCTATAGTTTTGTAGCACATGTTATTTCTGATTGGTTGTTGTTTGTAATTCTGATATTTTGAACATTTTAGTGTAGGTGGATAAGAGTGTCACTTTGTTTTTTAGGTAACTCAAACTTCTTCCCACTTCTTTCTGCCTAAAAATATAGTCTGTAGAATTGTGAAGAATCGTTATATTTTAATTAAAGGTTGTTCTTTGTCATTGTCATCTTTTTTGTAAGCAGTAATTTATTACAATCTAATTTTCAAGAGGAAACAAATTTTGTTTACTTTCGATTATAAAAATTTTATGTATATATGTATACACACACACACACACACACATTCTAGTTGAAAATGCATAGGAAACAATGACAAAAAAAGCTGAAACCAAAACAAAACACCTCACCAAACCTGAAATCCAGCTACTCAGAAAACTGTGGACATTTTCATGAGTATCCTTAAAAACAGACACTTTACCAACATTCTTCATGTAACAATTCATCTTGGATCTTCTTCCATCATCAATATATAAAGACTTTTATCATCTCTTTTTCTGGTTGTATCTTGTTTTACTGTGTTTCTCCATACTTAAATATTTTGAGTTTTTATGTTGATAGTTTAGAAGAGATATAACAAGTATAGGGATAGAGAGGCAGGATATCATAGTGTGTAAGAGCATGAACTCTGGAGCCAGTCATTGTGTGTTCAAATCCCAGTACTTACACTTTCTTGCTGTGTGACCTTGACCAAATTACAAAGCTCCTCTGGGTCTCTCCTTTCTCATTTGTAAAATGAGATTAATTAGTAGTGTACTTATATTGTAAGATTACTGTGAAGATTGAGTTCATATTTTTTAAGTACTTGGAATACCTGGCAAAGAGTGCACGCAATATAAATATTAATATAAACTATTTTTGCTGTTATTATGGGTATAATGGTTGCTAAAATTTAGTGAGAGGTAGATATCAAATGATTTTAGGTATTTAGTCCAGGCATCAACACATATCCTTTTGCCAGTTCCGTATCTCTTCAAAAGTTTGTGCATGATATTATTAGGTATTTGTTGAATGGAGGTAGGATGAGGGGAGGGTGGTAGAAAGGAGGTTTCGAATTTCAGAGACCTGGATAGAATAACTGTGGGCAGTTATCCAAGCTCTTCTGGCCATATTGCCTTTGGCGTATCTTGGGTGGCCTTTGACTAGAGCTGCTCTAAGCAGAGCCAGCCCTACTTGCTGTATCTTGGAATCTAGGGAATAGTTTTAAAGGTTCTCGATCCAGTAAAAGGCAATTTAAGTTAATATGAGTTTGTGAATTTTGGCATGGAGTCTAGCCTGGAGATGCACTCTGTAACCTTACTGACCATTTTCTTTCTTTTTGTGTTTATTCTTAAAGCATCAAAAGTAGCGTGCGTTATTTGAGACACTTCTTTTTTTGGAATTTGCCTTTTTGACTTCTCCATGTATATAGTTTTCTTTTTTTAAGTTTAAATTTGGGGGAAAAGAACTGTGACTTCTAGTTTTTCATATTAAAGTGGTTTTAAAAAATGGCCTAGAATAGATGAAATGAAACAAAAAATTTAAGAAGATTTGGCCTGTGGTTTCATGGATTTGTAAAATTTTATTTTAGTGTAGTCTTCTATGAACCTCCTTAAAATCAATGAAAAGTTATTAATCAAATGATCATTTTTTATGGTAAATATAAATTTAAAATAATATTTGATTTCTGCCTACTAATTTTTATGTATATTTCACTTTTGATAACAAGTCAGGCACATAAGAAGTTAAAGAAGCTTACTGTGACCAGTAGAATATGGTTTAGTGTAGTATTTAGTGTACAGTCAGCCCATATATCTGGGGGTTCCATATCTGCAGATTCCGCATCTGTGGATTCAACCGAATCGAAAATATTCGGAAATTTCCAGGAAGTTCCAAAAAGCTAAACTTGAATTTGCTATGCTGGCAGCTATTTACATGGCGTTTACATTGTATTTACAACTATTTACATAGCATTTACATTAGATATTATAAGATGATTATTATAGAGATGACTATTATAAGTATTCTAGAGATGATTTAAAGTATATGGAGGATGTACATAGGTTATATGCAAATACTATGGCATTTTATATAAGGGACTCACGCATCCCCGAAGTTTGGTATCTGCAGGGGATCCTGGAGCCAATCCACCCTCCTCCTTACTGAGGGATGATGACTGTACCAGGTGACAGTGAAGCTCAGTCTGGCTGTGTGGCTCAAAGTGTTTTTTTTTCTTCTAGTTCTGTAAAAAAATACCACTGGTAATTTGAGAGGGATTGCATTGACTCTGTAGATTGCTTTGTGTAGTATAGTCATTTTCGCAATATTAATTCTTCTAATCCAAGAACATGGTATATCTCTCCATCTGTTTATATCATCTTGGATTTCTTTCATCAGTGTCTTATAGTTTCCTGAGTACAGGTCTTTTACCTCCTTAGGTAGGTTTATTCCTAGGTATTTTATTCTTTTTGTTGCAGTGGTGAAATGGGATTGTTTCCTTAATTTCTCTTTCTGATCTTTCATTGTTAGTGTATAGGAATGCAAGAGATTTCTGTGCATTGATTTTTTATCCTGCAACTTTACCAGATTCATTGATTAGCTCTCCTAGTTTTCTGGTGGCATCTTTAGGATTCTCTGTGTATAGTATCATCTCATCTGCAAACAGTGAGAGTTTTACTTCCTCTTTTCCAATTTGTATTCTTTTTATTTCTTTGTCTTCTCTGATTGCTGTGGCTAACACTTCCAAAACTATGTTGAATAATAGTGGTGAGAGTGGACATCCTAGCCTTGTTCCTGACCTTAAAGGTAATGCTTTCACTTTTTCACCATTGAGAATGATGTTTGCTGTGGGTTTGTCATATATGACCTTTGTTATGTTGAGGTAGGTTCCCTCTATGCCCACTTTCTGGAGAGTTTTTATCATAAATGGGTGTTGAATTTTGTCAAAAGATTTTCCTGCATCTATTGAGATGATCATATGGTTTTTATTCTACAATTTGTTAATATGGTGTATCACATTGATTGATTTGTGTATATTGAAGAATCCTTGCATGCATGGGATAAACCCCACTTGATCATGGTGTATGATCCTTTTAAAGTGTTGTTGGATTCTGTTTGCTAGTATTTTGTTGAGGATTTTTACATCTATATTCATCAGTGATATTGGTCTGTAATTTTCTTTTTTTGTAGTATCGTTGTCTGGTTTTGATATCAGGGTGATGGTGGTCTCCTAGAATGAGTTTGGAAGTGTTCCTTCCCCTGCAATTTTTTGGGAGAGTTTGAGAAGGATGGGTGTTAGCTCTTCTCTAAATGTTTGATAGAATTCACCTGTGAAACCACCTGGTCCTGGACTTCTGTTTGTTGGAAGATTTTAATCACAGTTTCAATTTCATTTCTTGTGATTGGTCTGTTCATATTTTTTATTTCTTCCTGGTTCAGTCTTGGAAGGTTATACCTTTCTAAGAATTTATCCATTTCTTCCAGGTTGTCCATTTTATTGGCATAGAGTTGCTAGTAGTCTCTTATGATGCTTTGTATTTCTGCAGTGTCCACTGTAGCTTCTCCTTTTTCATTTCTAATTTTATTGATTTGAGTCCTCTCTCTCTTTTTCTTGATGAGCCTGGCTAAAGGTTTATCAATTTTGTTTATCTTCTCAGAGAACCAGCTTTTAGTTTTCTTGATCTTTGCTATTGTTTTCTTTGTTTCTATTTCATTTATTTCTGCCCTGACCTTTATGATTTCTTTCCTTCCACTAACTTTGGGTTTTGTTTGTTATTTGTTCTCTAGTTCCTTTAGGTGTACGGTTAGATTGTTTATTTGAGATTTTTCTTGTTTCTTGAGGTAGGATTTTATTGCTATAAACTTCCCTCTTAGAACAGCTTTTGCTGCGTCCCATAGGTTTTGGATCGTCATGTTTTCGTTGTCATTTATCTCTAGGTTTTTTTTGATTTCCTCTTTGATTTCTTCAGTGATCTCTTGGTTATTTAGTAACATATTGTTAGCCTCCATGAGTTTGTGTTTTTTACCTTTTTTTCCCCTGTAATTGATTTCTAATCTCATAGCATTGTGGTTGGAAAAGATGCTTGATATGATTTTGATTTTCTTAAATTTACTGAGGCTTGAATTGTGATCCAAGATGTGATCTATCCTGGAGAATGTTCCTTGTGCACTTGAGAAGAAAGTGTAATCTGCTCTTTTCAGATGGAATGTCCTATAAATATCAGTTAAGTCCATCTTGTTTAATGTGTCATTTAAAGCTTGTGTTTCCTTATTCATTTTCATTTTGGATGATCTGTCCATTGGTGAAAGTGGGGTGTTAAGTCCCCTACTATTATTGCGTTACTGTTGACTTCCCCTTTTATGGCTGTTAGCATTTGCCTTATGTATTGAGGTGCTCCTATGTTGGGTGCATAAATATTTACAATTGTTATATCTTATTCTTGGATTGATCCCTTAATCATTATTTAGTGTCCTTCTTTGTCTCTTACAATAGTCTTTATTTTAAAGTCTATTTTGTCTGATATGAGAATTGCTACTCCAGCTATCTTTTGATTTCTGTTTGCATGGAATATCTTTTTCTGTCCCCTCACTTTCAGTCTGTATGTGTCCCTAGGTCTGAAGTGGGTCTGTTGTAAACAGCATATATGTATGGGTCTTGTTTTTGTATCCATTCAGCAAGCTTGTGTCTTTTGCTTGGAGCATTTTCTCCATTCACTTTTAAGGTAATTATTGATATGTATGTTCCTATGACCATTTTCTTAATTGTTTTGGGTTTCTTTTTGTAGGTCCTTTTCTTCTTCTGTGTTTCCCACTTAGAGAAGTTCCTTTAGCATTTGTTGTTGTGGAGCTGGTGTTGTGATGCTGAATTCTCTTAGCTTCTGCTTGTCTGTAAAGTTTTTTATTTCTCCGTTGAATCTGAATGAGATCCTTGCCAGGTAGAGTAATCTTGGTTGTAGGTTCTTCCCTTTCATCACTTTCAATATGTCATGCCACTCCCTTCTGGCTTGTAAAGTTTCTGCTGAGAAATCAGCTGTTAACCTTATGGGAGTTCCCTTGTATGTTATTTGTCATTTTTCCATTGTTGCTTTTAATAATTTTTCTTTGTTTTTAATTTTTGTCAATTTGATTACTATGTGTCTCGGTGTGTTTCTCTTTGGGTTTATCCTGCTTGGGACTCTTTGTGCTTCCCAGACTTGGGTGGCTATTTCCTTTCCCATGTTAGAGAAGTTTTCGACTACAGTCTCTTCAGATATTTTCTTGGGTCCTTTCTCTCTCTCTTCTCCTTTTGGGACCCCTGTAATGCGAGTGGTGGTGTGTTTAATGTTGTCCCAGAGGTCTCTTAGGCTGTATTCATTTCTTTTCATTCTTTTCTCTTTATTCTGCTCTGCATCAGTGAATTCTACCATTCTGTCTTCCAGGTTACTTATCCGTTCTTCTGCCTCAGTTATTCTGCTATTGATTCCTTCTAGTGTTTTTTTCATTTCAGTTATTGTATTGTTCATTTATGTTTGTTTGTTCTTTAATGCTTCTAGGTGTTTGTTCTTTAATTCTTCTAGGTCTTTGTTAAATATTTCTTGCCTCTTCTTGATCTTTGCCTCCATTCTTTTTCTGAGGTCTTGGATCATCTTCACTATCATTCTGAATTCTTTTTCTGGAAGGTTGCCTATCTCCACTTCATTCAGTTGTTTTTCTGGGGTTTTATCTTGTTCCTTCATCTTGTACATAGTCGTCTGCCTTTTCATTTTGTCTCTCTTCTGTGAATGTGGTTTTCGTTCCACAGGCTGCAGGATTGTAGTTCTTTTTTTTCTGCTGTCTGCCCTCTGGTGGATGAGGCTATCTAAGCGGCTTGTGCATGCTTCCTTATGGGAGGGACTGGTGGTGGGTAGAGCTGGGTGTTGCTCTGGCAGGCAGAACATCAGTCTTACGCCATAAGGAAAAGGTACTGGATCTGAAATCAGATGTTCTGGCTTCTCATGCTCTTCATTAGTTATGTAGTATAAACTCGGATAATTTATTTCAAATCACTAAGCAACATTCTCATTATAAATCTGGATAATTTGCTACAGAACTTTCTTGGGAATGAAGTTGAAAAATATGTAAATGAAAGGAATATAATTTTTTTTTAATTTGCAGAATAAGTTCTGAGTTCATATTAATGTCATTTTTTCCATCTTAGTAATATAATCTTTAATAAGTACTTGGATGTAAAGATTCATTGCCTTTTTAAAAAGTTTTCATAGAGGTCTAACTAATAAAACAATAACTGGAATGCATCTGTATATGTTTTCTAACACAGTTTGTTCTCCGTGGAGTTCCTTTTTCTGTAATTGGGAAATTCAGTGTATTTACATTTCATTCATTTGGTGAATTTTGATAGGCTCTGGGGATACAAAAATGCATAAGATGTATTTCATTTCCTTGGAGAGATCACAGTCACATGGGCCATACAGACTTAAAAAAAACAAGTGAATTTCAGCGGAGCATGAAAAAGCTTTATTAGAAGATGAAAAAGTGCCATGTAAGTTTTGGGGAGAGATTAGTTATAATTGTGTGATATTATGTACAGGACAAGACTCGTATTTCTGTTACTTATCTAGACATGAGAAGGTTATGCCCATATGGGGCTGTTGGATGGTAAGTTGTCATGAGTAGTTTTGTGGAAACCGCATGTCATTAGTCTCATGGGGTCTTCCCTCCACCAGAAGTGCCTCTGCTGTTAAAAGATGGGGTGCTGTGAAGGAAAGGAGTGAAAGGGGAAAGAGAAGCTAATGTTTTGAGAACAGAATCAAAAGGTGAATACATGCCTTAATGGGCATCTATTACTTGACAGAAGGACAGAAGAAAGTACAAATCTCTACCTTTATCTTTTTGAATCTGGCCAAACTCTATTTCTCTCTTGTTCGTCCATCTTTGCTAGTTTCCAAGTTTATTTCTCTTAGGCTTATCTGTTTAGTTATGATAGCACTCCAGGATTACAACTGCAATATGTCTTCTTTTGGTTATATATTATTATTCCACTAGAACTATGTCATCAAGTGATATAATAAAATATTCTACAAATAAAAGCATTTGTTTCACACATTGCATGACCAATGTAATATATATGCAGTTGGGAAATTATGTGGTTAAAGTGAGGTGAACTAGTGCATACCTCTTATGCTTAAGGAATATTATCACCTCCAGTGGCTATTCTATCTCTTAAAAAACATAAATCATGTGACATCTGTGTGGTAAAAGGTGAATGGGTTATAAATCTGGGCTAAGGATTATAGGAGGTCTCAAAGGTCTTCCTCAAGGTCAGGAAGGCAGAACTGGGGAGTCATTGTGCTTCTCAAGATCCCTTAGATTCACCTCTCAGATGAATCCTACACATCTAAGTTCTGCCACCATGATATTAGTTGTATTTCTTATGCTCGAACCACTCAGAGTAGATCTGTAGGTTACTACCTGTAAGTATCTACATTAGCACTAGAATTTCTTTCCTTAAAATAGTCTTTACATTTTTTTGTATTTGGAAATATTACCAAATAATAAAGGATACTATTCAGTAAGGATCCTTTTGCTTTTGATAAATTAGGTAAGGTTTACATGTAGCTTCTAGATAAAAACATTATACTTACAGTATTAAGGCTGTAGGAGATAAAAGAAAGACCTTTTGTGAGTAGGATAGGTTGGTATGTTAGATCTCATGGTAAGCTCTCTAGAGGGAAATGCTGACATGACTTTTCTCATAAGAAACTTTTGGGCGACAGACACTTCAATTTGCTTATTTAGTACTTTTCATCAATGCTTTTCCTTACTATAAGTTCTTTTTGGGGTGGCAGTGTGCCCAGGTAAGAGATTTGCCTTTGTAGACTCATTGCAGTGCAGTCTGAGTGGATGTTTGCTAGGGTATGTTTCTGTTTGCCTGAGTGAGGTGCCCCCCATTCCCTATTGATTTTCTTCTTCTCCTTGTCAGGAAAGTGGACATGGTGCTTGGACTTTCTTGCTACCATTTGTGACAATTAAAAAGTAGATGAGGGGCTTCCCTGGTGGCACAGTGGTTGAGAATCTGCCTGCCAATGCAGGGGACACGGGTTCGAGCCCTGGTCTGGGAAGATCTCACATGCTGCGGAGCAACTGGGCCCATGAGCCACAATTACTGAGCTTGCGTGTCTGGAGCCTGTGCTCCGCAACAAGAGAGGCCGCGATAATGAGAGACCCGCGCACCGCGATGAAGAGTGGCCCCCGCTTGCTGCAACTAGAGAAAGCCCTCGCACAGAAACGAAGACCCAACACAGCCATAAATAAATAAATAAATAAATAAATAAAAATTAAAATTAAAAAAAAAATAGTAGATGAAATCTATGTATGTGGGTGGCTGAGGAGAAAGAATGAGGAGCCTGGGACAAGGATGTCATCGTGGAACTGCCTTGGACTCTTACCTTTACACCTCTCTCTATGTGAAGAAAATAACAATTTCTTTTTTATTAAAACCGCCGTAGAAGGATTTTCTGGTATGTGCAGCTGAATATAATCCTAACTTTGCTTCATAGGAAGCATTTTGTTTTATCTTCACACCAGAGCCTTTGTTAGTAAAAGCTATTAGTACATGCCAGATACAGATTTTGTCAGTGAACTTCAACTAGTGTTGAACTTGACTAGCTGGTATGGAGGGATTATGAGAAAAAAGCATATATTTCAATGTAATTTGAAATTAATATTTCATCAGGAATCATGTGATTCAAGACCATTCTCCTCCTGAACAGGAAATTGAAGCAAACTTTGAATCCAGATAAGTTCTTACAGTTTGGATTCTGTAAGTTGTTTGCAGCTTTCTGATCTCTTGCAGCCTGGCCATTCCTTAAGATACAGCCCCTAAGACGATGGCACATGCACGTATCCAAAAAGTTGCTGGGTTTCTCCTTGCTGAATTTAGCCTGCTGGTACTCCACGGGAGTTATTCTGAAGTGCGGTGGGAGTATTCAGACTTCCCCTTGAGTACTTGCGGATGGCTGTGTGCGTTTCTTAAGAAGCTACAGAGGGTGTAGGGGAGTCTCTGGAACAGTGTTAATCGGCCCACCTGTATCAGAATTACCTGCAGTTCTTAATAACAATACACATTTCTGTGCCTCACTCAAGACTCACTGAATTAGAATCTGTAAGAGTAGAAAGTGGGAATCTGTGTTTTTAACAAGCAGTGCAAGTGATTCAAGGACACAAATACTTGAGAAGTATTGTTTTCGAGCCTTTCTAGGTTCCCCCAGCCTCTTCCACAAGACCTTCAAGTTGCGTGTTTGTATTAAGATGCTGAATTAGCCTGTTGCGCTGGTGAGTGCATCCTGCACTGCGGGTGTTTGTTGTCGATGGCTTCCAGCTTCCGGAATGGTGGCTTTGTGTGTGAAGTCAACTTTTCCATCGATTTTACATGAGTGTTTAATGTTTGAGGAAAGTACTTTGTCTTGGAGTAATTGATACTATTCTTGAATTGAAACAATTTTTGTCTACAAATAGCCAGGGAACTGTTTTTTCTTTAATGGTGCTTATTTGACTTGCAAGAGTCATATTCGTTCAGGTTTTCCAGAAATTCCTATTACCTTCATTTTATTGAGGCGATCTTTGTTTTCTTTCATAGGTGTTAACGTTTTAGTCGCTCTTGCCCAAAGTCCTTTAGAAAGGGAAATATAATTTTTAAAAATCGGTGCCATCCTTACAAAAACTTACTTATACCTTTGAAAAAATGCAGTGTCACTTCTAAACCATATCTTTGCCATTAAATGCGTATTATAAGTAGCCATTAAAAAACTCTTGTTATTTTTTTGGTACAAAAATTTCATTTCCAGGTAAAATATATAAGCAAGCAAAACCTTTCTCTGAACCTGAATCGGTACGTCTGTAAAATGAAACACTTAACACATTTTACAGTGTTTGTACTTTTTGAGTCAGTTCTTCAGCCATGGCAAGTTCAGTTTAGCTAGCAGGTGTTTTTGAGGCCTTCTGGCGAGCACGTGTTTTGCACTCCCCCTTACCACCTCCTTCTTTATTGAGCTGTTTCAGTCATCATAAAATGCGTTGCCCTTTACTAAAGCGAATGCCGTAAAGGATTTGCCTCAGGGGCAACTATTTCTCCATGAGTTAAGGTGGAGTAAGAGTACTAAGGAAGTGAGGTCAACACAGAGTTCAGCTCATCTCCTTTTACGGAAAGTAGTTTTGCAGGAAGAATTACTTTGCACACCACCCACTAAGAGTGAGGCAGTTCAGAAGATGCCCCTTTTGGAATGGTCATAAACATGTGTTTTCTTCTGTTGATGAAATGCAAGTAGTTCTTCCGTCTCAGATAGTATGTGGGCTCTTTCTAGTCATGGGGGAATAGAATGGATGATCGAGACAAGTAATTATCCTAGCAGCTGTGAACCAGGCACACATCAGTCTGGGACACTGTGTCCCTGGTTCTAGAATTTGACAGGCCGATTGGGAATGTTTGATCATCTTAGGTTACATGAGCTGCAGTTCCTATGAATGCATATGCATGTAAATTATATATACTTTAGACACACACTTGTATGTGAATGATAAATATCACGTAAATGGTGAAGTCATTCTACAGTTTGATTATCAGGCAGTTAAAATTTGTTGCTTTTATGGTTTTGGTCATAATATGAACCTTACTAATTAGGTGTAGAATGTCAAGAATATTGCCTAGTATCTGGTAATATCTTTTAAAACCAAGTATCTTTATCTAAAAATTAAAGTTTATTGAACTTGTAAAATATTCAAATAATATAAAGTATACAAAGTATAAAGTAAAATTTCCTCAGACTTTTCCAGCCTCCTTTCTTAACCAGATGTTTTCTTTCTGGCTTTTTACTCTTTATTTCTCTGTTCCAATGTGCACCACTCTCCCCCACTAATACATGTTGTTCTGCAACTTTCCTTTTGTTCTTTTTTTTAATATAAATTTATTTATTTTATTTATTTATTTTTGGCTGCGTTGGGTCTTTGTTGCCGTGCGCGGGCTTTCTCTAGTTGCGGTGAGCAGGGCTTACTCTTTGTTGCGGTGCACGGGCTTCTCATTGCGGTGGCTTCTCTTGTTGCGGAGCACGGCCTCTAGGTGCCCAGGATTCAGTAGTTGTGGCTCGCGGGCTCTAGAGTGCAGGCTCAGTAGTTGTGGTGCACGGGCTTAGTTGCTCCGCAGCATGTGGGATCTTCCCGGACCAGGGCATGAACCCGTGTCCCCTGCATTGGCAGCTGGATTCTTAACCACTGTGCCACCAGGGAAGCCCTTCCTTTTGTTCTTTAATATGTATCATGGATATGTTATCAGGCCAGTACATATAGGTATTTATTATTGATGTACATAATTTATGCATCAATGTTTTTGAAGTAATTATCTTTATATCCAGATTTTTTAAATGAATGTTTGCTTATTTATTTATTTTTGCCCAATACATATCTTTATGTGGCTGTTAATAACAGAAAAAGTTAAATATAAAGAGTAAGTAATCTTATTAATGAGTGTTTAGGTGAGTTATATGCAAATTTCCAATTAAAATAAAAAATAATCTGAAAACAAGCTAAACATCTTTGTCAACAAGGACTGTAAAATACTATAAACTCTGTTTATGAATATTTTTCTGTATATTCGATTCTATGTAAAATAAGACTCAAATGATTTCAGATTTTTTTTTAAATCTTTGAAACTTTGACATCTGCAAACATGCTTTCCATTCAGTTTTTCTCAAAATTAAAAATATGTAACTAATACATTATACCTCTAAAAATGTTTATTTAAAGATTTATAAAGTAGCCAGAATTACAATCCCATATGCTATATATTATTTATCTATAGTACTTAAAATTCCTGAACATGTCCTTCCATATAACAGTGGATAAAAAATTAGTGAGATGACCCAAAGGAGTAAATGGTCAAAATTAATTTCTTTTGTATATTGCATTCTTTCTAGAATTTCTCTTTAGTTTGATATTTATAATCCTATTTTATGTAGGCTGCTATTAAAATAAGTCAGTGTTTCTGATAATTGTGCAAATGGTAAATGGCAGCAGAAGCCAATTTAGGATTGAAAAAAAATGTGGCTGGTCTGCTTATCATGTGATCCAGATATGAAAAACTGAGAGATGATTCAAAAAGTGATGCTGCAAGAAGGTAAATGATTCTTATAGACTAGCGTTTTACTGAATAGCCAATGTTGCAGTGTTAAGGTTCAGTAAATTAATTTGGGTTCTACCCAGAAGAAGGTAAGAGTGGATTCTTAATATACCTTTCAGTTCTATGTTTGGTTCTTTTTGTATTATATGTGAATATAAATTTTGTACTAAAATATTAAATGACCGTGTACTGTTGTTTTTTACACAGCTTTATCTGTCAGAAGCTCTTTATTCTCTATCTCAGTCACAAAGCAGCACTATTTATTCCCAGTGGAAATTTTTACACGCTAGTGTGAACCTTGTTTGTGTTCACTAACAGAGATCCTTGATATTTTGATTTAGGGGTGTGGTCACTTGCTCATTGTATAGAAAATGCAGTGATCATCACCTTATTCAGAATAAAAGCCAGAAATGGATTCTGGCATTGATTTAATTGGCCTCTAGCATTTGCATTTGAGACGAGAAACTTAACCCACTTCCAATTGAGCTATTCAAGTGTTTGATTAAATCATTTCCTTTCATAACTTCTTAGCTCTGACATTGATTTTGATATTTTCGAGTTAATATGATCATATTAAATAATGAACCTTTTATGTTGCTAGTTCATACTTAAATCCTGGAACAATTTCCTTTTCTTTTTGAACTGAGAATAAATTGGATATTGAATAATCTCTTCAGAATGTATCTTCAGTGTTTGGCTAACTTGCGGAATACATCACTTGCATATTATATTGCTATTCCTTTATGCCTTCGCAAGTTTTCAGTGACAACCAAGGCTCATAATCTTTACAACTGACATGTATAAACTGAGCTTTATATTTTCATAGCATTGGTAGGATGAATATCCATTTCATCATTTCTATCTCATTTAAGTTAGAGATTTCTTATGCCAGAATCAGATAAGGGAAGGAATATCATTTTTATAGTAAGATGGAGATCTTTCACCTACTTTTAAAGTATGCTGCTCTAAAAATAATTACATAATTATGAATATTGGTATACTTTTTTCAGCTTTAAGATCCTGAACTAATTCCAGAGTAGCTATTTAATTTTAAGAGGTGCTTTCCCCCCCCCTCATTTCCCAATGGTTAAGAGATAATAGGACCAAATTAAATGTATGAAGCAGAATCGCCTATATGTATTTTGTAGATTAAAAGACACTCCAGATGTTTATAGCACAGTATGTTGGAATTAACTGATTTTTATGTTGAACTAAGCTTTCTTCCCTAGTAGAAGTTTAGTGTTTTTTTGGTTGAATTACAGACAATATTCAAATACAACTTTTTTTTTTTTTTTTTTTTTTGGTCGCACTGGGTCTTAGTTGCAGCCGGCCGTCTCTTAGTTGCGGCTCGTGGGCTCCTTAGTTGCAGCTTGCTGGCTCCTTAGTTGCAGCTCACCGGCTCCTTAGTTTCGGCATGTGGGCTCCTTAGTTGCGGCAGGCGGGCTCCTTAGTTGTGGCACGCGAACTCTTAGTTGTGGCATGCATGTGGGATCTAGTTCCCTGACCAGGGATTGAACCCAGGACCCCTGCATTGGGAGCGCACAGTCTTAACCACTGCACCACCAGGGAAGTCCCCAAATACATCTTTGAGTTTCCATGATGGAAATAAAAAAGAAAAACTACCTTATAATCCTAGTAGGAAATATATACTACCAAGAAAACTGTGCATATAAATATTTATTTTGAAAATGCAGAAATGGAATCACTATATATGTTTTGTAGCCTAAATTTTTAGCTTTATTGATGTTTAGTTGGCATGCAATATCGTGCTCATATTTAAAGTGTACAATTTGATAACTTTGGACATGTCTACACACCCCTAAAACTACTCACCACAATCAAGAGAATGAACACATTAATCACTCCCAGAAGTTTCCTGGGAGCTCTTGTAGTCCCTTCCTTGCACTCCCCCACCTCCCCGCCGTCCCCTCATCCCAAGCAACCACTGATATGCTTTCTGTCACTATGTTACTGTAGATTAGTTTGTATTTTCTAGAATTTTATATAAATAGAACTATATCGTATGCACTCTTTTTTTTTTTTTTGGTGTGAGTTTTTTCACTCAATTATTTTGGGATTCATGCATGCTGTAGCTAACAGTAGTTCATTCCCTTATATTACTGAATAGTATTCCTTTGTGTAGATATAGCATTGTTTGTTTATTTACCTGTTGATGGGTATTTGGGTTATTTCCCATTTTTGACTATTAATTTATGAAGAAAGCTGCAGTGAACATTCATGTACAAGTCTTTGTAAGGACATGTGCTGTCATTTTTCTTGGTTAAGTACCTAGGAGTGAAATGGCTAAATTATATGGAAGGTATATGCCTAACTTTTTTAGAAATTGCCGAACAGTTTTCCTGAGTGGTTGCACCATTTTACATTCCCATTAGCAGTGTATGAGAGTTCAGTTTCTGTGCATCCTCATTAACACTTGGCATGATCAGTATTAATTTTAGCCATTCTAATAGGTATATAGTATCTTTTTTTTAAATCAAGATAAATTACTAGAGTCTTCAACATGTGATGCACTGTTCAAGTTTTTTTTTTTTTTCTAATTGAAGTGAAATTCACTTAACAAAAGTAACCATATTAAGGTGAGCAATTCAGTTGCAGTTTAGTACATTCACAGTGTTGTGTAACTACCACCTTTATCTAGTTTCAAAACATTTCATCACCCCGAGAGGAAATCCCATCCCCATTAAGCAGTTACTCTCCGTTTTCTCTTCCCCTCAGCCCCTGGCAACTACCAATCTGCTTTCCGTCTCTTACATTTACCTATTCTGAATATTTCATATGAATGGAATCATACAATATGTGGTCTTTGGTGTTCGACTTCTTGAACTTGCCATAGTGTTTTTGAGGTTCATCCATGTTGTAGCAGATATTAGTACTCCATTCCTTTTTATTTTGGAATAATAGTGTATTGTATGGCTATATCACATGTTGTTTACCCATTCATCAGTTGATGGATATTTAGGTTGTTTCTAATTTTTGGCTATTGTGAATACTGGTGCTGTGAACATTCATGTACGCATTTTTGTGTGGACATATGTTTTCATTGCTTTGGGTATATACCTATGAGTGGAATTAGTGGGTCATATGGTAACTCTATGTTTAACCATTTTAGGAACTGTGAGACTGTTTTCCAAAGAGGCTGCACAATTTTATTTCCTAACAGCAGAGTTATGAGGATTCCACTTCTCCACATTCTTGTCAACACTTGTCATTGTCTGTAGTCATCTTAGTGGGTATGAACTGGTGTCATTGTTGTTTTGGTTTGCATTGCCCTGATGGGTAGTGATACTTTTTTTATACTTTATGGACATTTGCATATCTTTTATGGAGAAACACGTATTCAGATTCTTTGGCCATTTTAAAAGTAGGATATTTATCTTTTTATTATTGAGTAGTAAGAGGATTTTTTAAAACATATATTCCAGAGGCAAGTTCCTCATCAAATATATGATTTGCAGATATTTTCTCCTGTTCTGTGGGTTGTTTTTTCACTTATCCTTTGAAGCACAAACGTTTTTAATTTTGATGAAGTCCAATTTATCTATTTTTTCTTTTGTTGTGCCTTAAGTGTCACATCTAAGAAGGTTTGCCAAACCCAGAGTCTTGAAGATTTACTCCAATATTTTCTTCCAGGAGTTTCATAGTTTTAGCTATTGCACAAGTAGATGATCTATTTTGAGTTAATTTTTGTGTATGGTGTGAGGAAGAGGTCCAATTTCATTCTTTTGCATGTGGATGTACAGTTGTGGAAAACCATCTTTTGGTTTTAATTTATTTCCTTAATGACTGATGATGTTGAATGTCTTTTTTTTTAATTAAAATTTTTTCCAGCTTTACTGAGATGTAATTGACATATAACATGTAGGTTTAAGGTGTGCAACATATATTAAAGTATATAATGTATATATTGTGAAATGATCACCACAATAAGGTTATTTAACACATCCATCACCTCACATAATTGTAATTTTTGTGTTTGTGGTGAGAACGTTTAAGTTCTAGTGTCCTAGCAACTTTCAAGTATATGCTACAGCATTGTTAACTATAATCACCATGATGTATATTAGATCCCCAGAACCTATTCATTTTATAACTGGATTGAGCATCTTTCGTTTGCTTCTTTGCCATCTGTGTATTTTCTTTAGTGATATATCTTCTCCTACTTTTTCACTTAGTAGTCTATGGACTGAAATTTAAGTATATAGATCATTCAGTTATTGACATTGAAAGAGATCGAATTCCATGATCCTTTTAATCAATGAATAATATTTAATTTCATGAATATATGATTTTTAAAACTTTGTACCATAAAGATGGTTATTTACTATTATAAAAACTGTTACCCTGCACTCTTATTTGACAAAAGTAAGTACTTAGAGGTCTAATTACTAGGGCCAAAAGCTTATGAATTCTTAAGGTTTTTGATAATTATTGCTAAATTGCCCTCAAGAAAGACTATACTCCAACAGTGGGAGGATTTGAGAGGGTCAGAAAAACCTTTAGAAGCATGCATTGACCATAGAATATCGTAATGTGCCTTCTCATTCTACATACTAGACCTTGATTAGACCATACTATTTCTTGACTAACTTTCATGTCTCTGGGGACATTGCAGCTTTTTTTCTCCTTCTGACACATGTTTCTTACATATTGTTAAGATTTTTAGAGCTACATTTCTTGGTGCTTTTGAGCTCTGTACATCTGGAAATTCCCACACATCTTTTAAGGTTGAAGCCAGTGTGGCCCTCCTCAATGAAATCTTTCTCAGTTTCAACCCCAGAGTGTAAATTTATTCTAAGCATGCAGTACATTTTATATATTCATCTTTGAATTCCAGAACCTACCACTGTGCCTGGCATCAATACTGACTAGTTAAACTATGCATAGATCAAATCAGGTTTCTGGTCTATATTATTTATATTCTACAGTGTATCTTTCATATTAATGCTAATTTCAAGTTGAAAAGTTTATTGGTGTGATTGTACCCCTAACTTCTAGCATTAAGTGAGAGATCATAGTTAGGTTTGGGAATCTAGATATCATCAATATATATGTTAAAATAATTTTTTGTTTGTTTCAGGATTTTGTAATCTCAAATGACACAACTGTATGAGCCTGGTCTGGTTTTACTGTTTAGAATTACAGAATAAAAAGTTTTGTTAAACTTTAGCTTCAGATTTTTTAAAAGATTTTCCATTAAGTTACGGTAAACTGTAAATACGGTTCAGTTAAGGTTGTGTTCTAAGTTGACCTTGACAACATCTTCTGTTAGGTAGCATGCCAAAATTAAAATGGAGCTTAGTTATTAAAAAAAAAAAAAAAAAGGTTTAGTATCGTAGTTATTTGTCCATCGCCTCTAGGCTTACAGATTGGTCCATCAAGCAGTGAAGACATAAATTTCATATAACCAACTGTCTAGGAAATTTTTAAAAATTAGAATCTTTTGAATGTTAAATTGAAATTCGTAAGTAAATATATTAGTTGCTTTGTGTGTAAAAACAGAAAGGACTATTCTATTAGAATTCTTGTAGAAGTCTTACTGAATTGATGAATATGTAAGGGGACATTTTTGTGAAGATCAGTACAAGCCGTTTCCCAAGGAAAGTCTGGGGAGGTATTTCTGCAACTTGAACAGCACTCATGCAGGAATGTAAATTGATACAGCCACTATGGAGAACAGTATGGAGGTTCCTTAAAAAACTAAAAACAGAGCTACCATACGACCCAGCAATCCCACTACTGGGCATATACCCTGAGAAAACCATAATTCACAAAGGGTCATGTACCACAATGTTCATTGCAGCACTATTTACAATAACCAGGACATGGAAGCAACCTAAGTGTCCATCAACAGATGAATGGATAAGGAAGATGTGGCACATATATACAATGAAATATTACTCAGCCATAAAAAGAAACAAAATTGAGTTATTTGTAGTGAGGTGGATAGACTTAGAGTCTGTCAAACAGAGTGAAGTAAGTCAGAAAGAGAAAAACGAATACTGTATGCTAACACATATATATGGAATCTAAAAAAAAAAAAAAAATGGTTATGAAGAACCTAGGGGTAAGATGGGAATAAAGATGCAGACCTACTAGAGAATGGACTTGAGGACGGGGGAGGGGGAAGGGTGAGCTGGGACGAAGTGAGAGAGTGGCATGGACATCTATACACTACCAAATGCAAACTAGATAGGTAGTGGGAAGCAGCTGCATAGCACAGGGAGATCAGCTCGGTGCTTTGTGACCACCTAGAGGGGTGGGATAGGGAAGGTGGGAGGGAGACGCAAGAGGGAGGGGATATGGGGATATATGTATATGTATAGCTGATTCACTTTGTTATACAGCAGAAACTAACGCAACATTGTAAAGCAATTATACTCCAATAAAGATTTTTTTTTTTTTAAAGTAGGTTCATTTGGATTGTACCTGCAGAGAGATATTAGAGTTACATTTATTCCTCACTTAAATTCAGTGGTAAATTTAAAATTGAGTATCCCCATGAGTGATTTCAGAGGTCTTTTGCTCATGGCTAAAAATGAAAATTAAATATATTTAACAGAGACGCTTTTGTGTTTTTAGTATTTCATTGACTTTTTATATATTTTACTATAGTAGTGGTGTATTTCTAGCTCAGGATCTTCACACATACTGATCTTCTTTTTTAAACTCTCTCTGCCTGGCTAACCCCTGGACTTCCTGAGTAACCTGGTTGACCCCTAGACTGGTTGAGATAGCTGTATTTGCTCTCATATTACCTTGCATTAAAAAAAAGGTAGTACACTTATGAGAATTATATTTAAGTGCTGTAATTATGCTAATTATTTAATTAGTGTCTACTTTCTATACTAACTTCACCAAGGCAGAACCTGCATTTTTCTTGTTCACCACTATATTGCCTATTTCCCATTGCCTCCTTGGTGTATAATGGATGTGTACAGAATGAATGAGTACATGCATGTAGTCATTGTAAAATGAGGAGGAGAAACTGAAGCAGGAGGGAAGATGTCTGAATAATATATAACTTTATAATATATAAAGTTTTGAGGGTTTTTCCCCCCCTTTTATAGCTGCTTTGGAAATAGGTTCTTCACTCCTTATTGTATGACTTTTCACAGAGTAATTATATTTTTGATCAAAGCTCTTTGCACTTAATTATGTGACCTTATGATTATAACTGTCTAATATTTTACTCTCATTTAGCCTGTCAGTGAAAACAATAGCTGTAAAAGCTGTTAATGGTATAAATTTCAGGAGAAGGAACTTTGCCCATAGGTTTTGGTGGGGTTTTTTTAAAGTTTTTTTTGGATGTGGACCATTTTTTAAAGTCTTTATTGAATTTGTTACAATATTGCTTCTGTTTTATGTTTTGGTTTTTTGGCCGGGAGGCATGTGGGATCTTAGTTCCCTGAACAGTGATCGAACCCACACCTCCTGCATTGGAAGGTGAAGTCTCAACTGCTGGACCGCCAGGGAAGTCCCTACCCATAGGTTTTTACTGCAAATGATTTCATGGAATTCTTTAGGGTTGGGAACTCTGGTCTACTTAGTAGGTAAAAGAAATTCTATTCTAGTCTTTCATGAAGAAATTCTATTCATTATTCAAGATAAGATTGATTACACCACCTGTTCATCAAAGTATATTTTGTGTTAATAGACGTTTCTAGAAAAAGTGAAGCTCTCTCTATAGAAGACATTTCTTATGGTCAAGAGGCATGTAATAAATTATTATTATTTTTATCTAATATAATATATTCGGCTAGATTATATTTTATTATTATTTACTGCTGTGACCACAGGTCTGTATTCAGTTACAGGAGATGAAACAAAATGGAGAGAAAAAGTAATTATTTATGTCTTCTCTCCTCCTTTCTTGAGAGTACACTTAAACTTTCATTCATTTATTTATGTATTTATTGAATATGTAATACATTTGTAAGGTTCAGATAAGAAACCATGTAACAAACATATATAGTAAATAATCTGTTACCTGTCTGCTCTTCCCGGTTCCAAATGAGTAACCTCTTACCTCTGTAACCCCTTATCTCTGTCTCCTGTGTGCCTAGCCTCCAGATCAGTAACTGCGATTAGTAATTTTTTGAGTATCCTTTCAGAATTTTTTCTATGTAAATAGAGACATATGTGAATTTGTGTTTATTTCCCCCTTTCTTGTACAAATGGTAGCATTTTGTTCACACTGTTCTGTGCCCTGTTTATTTTTTTTACCTTAATATGTTATCTATATAGATCTTGCTTTATCATTACTTGAAAGCGTCCTCATTTTTTTCAGCTTTATTGAGGTAATTGACAAATAATTTCTTTTTTTTTTGCAATTGCAAAGAATTTCACTATGTAGATGTTCCATAACTTATCAACTATACCATCAGTTCTGCTATCATGTTTTGAAAACATGAATTTTTTCCAACACAATCGATATATCAGGAAACAATTTTGCACAGTAATGTGAACCGAATTTTGCATTTGCTTATGTGTGATTTAGTCTGGGAGAAACACTAGATGAACATAGAAAACTGTACCCAGCTGAACCAAACTGCTTAGGAATACACAAAATACATACACCTCAAACATCTGCTTATCAGTTTATCAGACGTGTTAGGAGTCACCTCCATCCTCATCTGGTGTTACAACTTTCCATCCCACTTTGGATAACCCTCCTTCCATCACATCGAAATAACCAACTCCCATGCTATAGCCCACTTCTACTAGCAAACTTCTGGTCTTTTTCAAGGTAAAGTCCCAGTGTTGTGCCTTTAACCCTATTTTCCCCAGAAGCCCTATTTTCCCCATCAGATTCTTATGGTATGATTTTGCACAGCACAGTGATTTCTAGGAACGCATGTTGCATTATGGCAGAATGACTGTGCATGATTTCACCCATGGGTGAAGATATTTGTAGGATAAATTCCCAGAGGTAGAATTGCTGCATCAAAAAGTATATACAGGAGTACTTCATTTTATTGCACTTCACTTTACTGTGCTTTGCAGGTACTGCATTTTTTATAAATTGAAGTTTGTGGCAACCCTGAGTCCAGCAAGTCTGTTGGTGCTGTTTTTCCAGCTGCATTTGCTCACTTTGTGTCTCTGTGTCACATTTTGGTAGTTCTCACAATATTTCAAACTTTTTCGTTATTACTATATTTGTTATGGTGGTCTGTGATCATCTTTGATGTTACTATCATAGTGGTTTTGGGGTGTCATGGCCTGCGTCCATGCAGAACCGCAAACTTAATCCACAAGTGCTGTGTGTGTTCTGTCAGCTCCACTGACCTGCTGTTCCCCCATCTCTCTTCCTCTCCTTGGGCCTCCCTATTCCCTGAGACACAACAATATTGAAATGAGGCCTATTAAGAACCCTACAGTGACCTCTAAGTGTTCAAGTACAAGGAAGAGTCAGTCAGTGCGGCAAACGTCACTGTGGTCCTATTTTAAGAAGTTGCCACGCCACCCCAGGCGCCAGCAACCACCACCCAATCAGTCGGCAGCATCAACACTGAGGCAAGACCTTCCCCCAGCAAAAAGATTACAGCTCACTGAAGGCTCAGATGACGGTTAGCATTCTTTAGCAATAAAGTATTTTACATAAAGGTAAGTACACTTTTTAGCCATAAAGCTATTGCACACTTCATAGACTACAGTATAGTGTAACCATAACTTCTGTATGCACTGGGAAGCCAAAAAATTCATGTGACTTGCTGTATTGCAATATTTGTTTTATTGTGGTGGTCTGGAACCGAACCCACAATATCTCCAAGGTTTTGCCTGTATACACACTTGTAATTTTAACACGTATATTGCCAAACTGCCCACCAATATTGTATGAAAGTGTATATTTCCCCACATCCTGGCAACACACAGTTATCACATTTATAGATCTCTGATAGGTGCAAAATAATTTTAGCATTTATCTACTTTTCATATGTTTTAAGAGCTGTATATATTTTCTTTGGGGGCAGATTCTTTTAATATTAAAACCTTGTACATAGTGGAGAATCCAAACGTGGTATTACTTTGCCAATGGTGACTATTCACACCTGACAGTATAATTTTTTTCAAAGTATAATTTTTTTTCTGAACAAGTTACTGTGCCTGTCAGCAAAAGCAGCTCCTTTCAGAGCATCTAAAACCTTGTAAGAGTATTTGAAAAGTTGTGAATTTTATTAACATCTGTGAATTCTTTCATTAATTTTTAGCCAAAGGGACATGTGTAAACACAGTTAACATTTTAACAGATCTTCCAAGCTAGGGGATCCATACCCATAATATCCAGCCTCAGGAAATTTTACATAAGTTATGCATACATTTTTCTTTTTACACTGGGGGAATTGAAGGCTGAGTAAAGAGAGGAGGAACACGCAAAAAGTCTAAAAAGGTAAAAAGGCAGAAATGATGTTTTGGGTATTCAGGCTTTTACGTATCATAAAACAAGTTATAGCAACTGAAATGATATTTGTTTTTTAAAATTTTATTTACTTCTACTAATTTTAAAAATATAGAGTATAAAGAAGAAATATTGTAAAGTTGCCCATAATCATGTTGTCTAATCCCTTCTGGTAATTCCTGTTGACACTTAGAAAAAAATATTTTTCTAAATTTCTAAAAAAAAATTTTTAACTCTTTTAAATATCATGATATTTAAGGCACAGAAATTGGTCTTTGATGTTCTAATACAGTGTTATTCGAAGTGTTGTCCAGAGAGTCGTCAGTTTGTGATAACGTAAGTTCAGAAATTCAGAGTATTTAGAAATTTTTATAGCATTTTGACCCAGTAATTTTATTTTATCTTATTTTTAAAAAAATTTTATTGCAGTATAGTTGATTTACAATGTTGTGTTAGTTTCAGGTGTACAGCAAAGTGAATCAATTATACATATACATATATCCACTCTTTTTTAGATTCTTTTCCCATATGGGCCATTACAGAGTATTGAGTAGCGTTCCCTGTGCTGTACAGTAGGTCCTTATTAGTTTCTATTTTGCATATAGTAGTGTGTATATGTCAATTCCAATCTCCCAATTTATCCCTCCACCCCTTTCCCCCTGGTGACCCAGTGATTTTATGTCTGTTGAATCTAGTAGTAGAAATTTGGGACTTTTATTTTATACACTTTTAAAATTAATTTTTCAGATAATTTTTTTGTTGTATTTTTATTAAGGTATTGGTCTGAAACAGATTGGAGATTTTTTAAAAAACTGGCTCTTCACAGATGCTTTGAGGAGATGTGCTCTATATTATTTCATTGATCAATCATATTTCATTGATCAATTATATTTCATTGATCAATCGTACTCCTACCTCACCAGCCTCCTCAGAGAGAGGCTTCTGTCATCATTCATCAGGGGCATCTTGGGGAAGATCCTCCTACCAAAATTAAAATGTTGGGAGGAAATATGGTACTGCCCCATCTTGGAAGGCAGAAACTGGGCAGGCTACCTTGTCTCTGCCCTAGGTGAGCCTATGAGTCGGATTTTGGAGTAAGATTAGCTCAGTAAGAGAACTGATTTTAAAATGAAGAAAGGAGATTGGGTGGAGGGGGTCCTGTCTTTTCTGCCACTTTCCCTCTCTTCCTTTACTTTCTCTTCCCTCTTTTCCCTCCTTTTCCCTCCTGTCTTCTCGTCTTCAGCTTCCTCAGTTTCCCTTCCTTTTTAGTCTGCATGGTTAGAAATTTTGACTGAGGAATATATATTTTTTTTAACTTGTGTGATGTATGGATACCTATTTTTGGATACCTGAGAGTTAATCAGGGTAATGGTTTAGAGCTAAACTTTAAGGGAGAGAGATTTCCCTCCTGCTTTATCCAGCCTAGTTTTATCTAAGTTGGAGGGACAGATAGATGGGATTTAAGGGAATAAACTGTGAAGAGTAAAATGTGTACATTTGGCTGGAGGGTACAGTGTGTTATCTCAGGAGGGAGAGTGACAGGTGATGTGCCGGGTGGGAGGGCAGCCCAGCTGGGGTCACAGGATGGACCTTGAAATCACACTGCCTGGGTTCCAGCCTCAGCACTGTGACTTCCTAGCTCTGTGACCTTAGACTAGTAACTCTCTGTCTTAGTTTCCTCACTCATAGATTAGGAATGCTAGTGCTTTATCGTGTCTTTCTGAGGTTAAATGAATGAATACCATCTAACTCTGCAACGTTTCTTCCCCTTTCCTCCTCCTCTTCTGTATTATCAGCATCAAGCCTGTACCAGGCAGCATGTTGAAATAGATATCTGTGTGGGTGTTGTCACTGGTGTAAGTACCGGCCAACTATTTTGTAGGATGGGCACGTAGTCAGATTTCTTCCTTCCTACTTTACCATTTTGAAAGTTTTGTTGTTGATTTTTAAATCAACAAACAGAAGTTTGTGATAGTGGCTATCTTTTTGTTTTCAAGATCGGAGGTATTAGATGTATCAGATGTTGGGTATTTCTGAAATTATTCAGTTCTTTCCCATCTCCCCATGGAACCAATGGTCACAAACAGGCATAGAAAGTTATATTGTTAGTGGCAAGACACCTTAGATTATACAGTCTAAATTATCTCCCTTCCCCCGCCACTTATTTTCTTAAATAGCTCAACAAGCTCCAGACAGATGCATTCAGTGTGGGTGTACTTCCTTTTAAAAATAACTTTCTTGAATATTAATTCAGTATTTAAATTATTACTACAAGAGGATTCCTTAACCTTTCTTTAGCCGGTAGAATTTTTAATTAAGATGGGTATTTTTCACTGATCTCTCCCAAAATAATATTGTTTTATAGTAGCCTTTCATCATGTAGAAGGAAGGTGTTTTTGATGGTGCAAGTTCACATTGGGACAAAAATAGCAGTAATATTGTCCAGGTCAGATGTGAATTTATTTTAGAGATCTGCCAAGTTTCTCCTCCTAGGTGTTTGTATCTGTCACTTGGCCACCAGAAGAAATTCTTTTCTTACGAATTAAACCACTCAAAATCTGACAGTAGTCCTGTTTTAAAAGGCCCAAACATCTTACTACTTGTACCAGCTTCGCTATCTGAGACTTGCTTCTTATCTATCAAACACTCAAGAAAGGTCATTTGAACATCTAACTCCAGACCACTCGGAGTTCTACCCCTTTTATGGTTTTACTCTTTTGCTTGTTCCTGTGAGCTCCTAAACCGCAGGTTGTGATTTTGACTGTCTAACATCTAGTTACTTAACATGAGAGTTTATATTTATTCTATACAGAATGATAGGGAAATCGACTGCGTTTAGCTCACACAGCATCTTTTTATTCCTGTTTGGAGTGATTACTGTTACATCTTTATTGGACAATTTAAATATTCAGTGTAGAGATAATTTATAGTACCCTGAATAATCAATTCTTTCTGGCCTAGGAAACCTCCCCCTCTCTCGTTTCTTCCATTTACCAGTGTCGTCACAGTTTAACAGAAAGTTACTGTACTTCTTTTTGAAATTATTTTGAAGCTATGCTTATTATTTATTTTAATAATATAAATTCAGTTTCTCTGAACGCTAGCTAGATTGAAACTCAGTTTTCATTTTCTAGCACTTGCTATGGTAAAACAAAAAATTTTTGCAATCTGACTGAGATGACTGATGTGTAATGAGAATCAGAACTTCATGATTATATTACTCTCATGGAGAAAGACCATTTACAATGTGTGACTAAAATTATGTAATGGTTTCTTGCATCTGGCCGTTTACTCACCGATAATTTATTGTGTACTTACTCTATTTTTCATGTTCAGGTTCATGTATCTCCTGTGCAGTACCCGTGGCATGTGGCTGTCTGCCTTCTGCTTAGACATACCCAGGAATAGGAATCTCATTACTTTGCAAGGAAACCATTTCATTTCTGGAATGATCTGAATGTTTTCAAGCCCTTATCTGTGCTGAGAATTGAAATCTTTCTTTCGGGAACCTGTACCCACGGACCCTTGTTCCTGCCTAGAGGATTGTTAGATTCCTGGGTCCTCACTCAGACTTTCTAGATGAGAATCTCTTGTAATGAGTCCCCATCACCTATACTTTTAACAAGTGCCCTGAGAGATTTTGGTCAGCTGAGTATGGGAATCACTGCTTTGTAGAACACAGTAATTCTTGTCCACTATCATGTACACTCAGTCTTTTCAGTTTTCAGCAGTGAACATGGGGGTGCATGTATCTTTTCAAATTAGTGTTCTCATTTTCTTTGGATAAATCCTCAAAAGTGGAATTACTGGATTGTATTATAGTTATATTTTTAATGTTTCGAGAAACCTCCATACTGTTTCCCATAGTGGCTGCACCACTTTACATTCCAGCCAGCAGTGCAGGAGGGTTACCTGTTCTCCACATCCTTGCTAATAATACCTATCCTTCTCAAATTATTCCAAAAAATTGTTGCTGATTTCTTTTATGATTGTGGAGTAATTATCAAGTGAAAATCAAGAAAGATTTCATTTATTTAATTAAATATCTAAATATAGTTTTAGATTTTGAGTGAAGAAAATAAGTATACTAAAACATCCATTTCATCTGGGGCTGGGTCACGTCTGCCAGTTTTTGGGTTTTTTGTGTGTTTTACATTGCTTTAAGGAGAAAAGTTTTTGGTTTGCAAATCACTTTGGTAGGGCAAAATGCCTACTGTCTCTCCTTCCTCCCTTCTTGCTTCCAAACAAAATGAAATATAACAACAACAACAACAAAACCCCACAATACTTACTGAAAAAATCTTTACCCTTGAAACTTGCTGTAACTCTTCAGAGAATTCTCAGTAAAAATTTATGTTTCTATTCCATTGGTTTTGTGCCAGAACAGTTTTTAGTCCCTGAAGTGTGCCTGTGGTTAAAGAATCTGTTGCAAGGGATATGTTTCTCACCTGAGTGTTTCTGAGCTATTAGACATTACATGTGAGCACATTGGTCTCTAGTTTATGTCTATAATGTTGAACAGTGTTGCTGGAGAACTTACGGACTAGTTACAGGCTTTTACTTCAGAGTAAGAGTTTTCTAACTCAAATAATATTGTAATATGGTGTGCTATTTTCCATCTTACTTGGAAGTTGGGGAAATGGCTTACAATAATTGTTAGCAGAGAATAATACCTAAGCTAACCAGGGGTTTGCCAGATAGATTTTCTTGGAAATGTATTCTTAACGTTTAACTTTTTGAATAGATGTTTGCATATATCGAAGAAATTTTAAGGCAAGATGTTAACCCGTGAGATGGAAGAGCAAATGTGACATTTTTCATTTGTTATCTGATCTTTGTCATTTTGCATATGGAAATGGAAGGTTTTATAAAAAGAGAAGGTCAACAAGTGTCTAGCATAGTGCCTGGCACGTGGTGAGTACTCAATAAATGATAGTTAGTCTTATAAATATTATGTTAATTTCACATACTTCTAACAATTAAAAATAAAACTCTGTTACCTCCCCTTTCCTGCCCCCTCTCCCCCACATACTCTCTCTCTGTCTCTTACACACACACACACATGCATGCAAGATACCTTATGCACTGGTATAATCAGGTACTCAATAACCATTCACTGAAAGAATGGAATTTATGTCAACTACCGGGTTGGCCAAAAAAGTTCGTTTGTTGTTTCTGAAAGATGGCTCCAGTAGTGCTTAGTTGCCTTTAACTTTATTCGAAACAATTTTGTTAGATTGTATTGTGACAGCTGTCATATCAGCATGAATTTTTAAAAAAACTTATCAAAACTGGTGAAATTTTGTGTAGCCATTTCAATATTCAAGGTGGAAGAAAAAAAGCAACATTTTTGGCATATTATGCTTTATTATTTCAAGAAAGGTTAAAATGCAACTGAAACGCAAAAAAAGATTTGTGCAGTGTATGGAGAAGGTGCTGTGACTGATTGAACGTGTCAAAAGTGGTTTGTGAAGTTTCATGCTGGAGATTTCTCACTGGACGATCTCCACGGTCGGGTAGACCAGTTGAAGTTGATAGAGATCAAATCGAGACATTAATTGAAAACAGTTACACCATGCAAGAGATAGCCGACATACTCAAAATATCCAAATCAAGTGTTGAAAATCATTTGCACCAGCTTGGTTATATGAATCACTTTGATGTTTGTGTTCCACGTAAGTTAAGAGGAAAAGGCCTTCTTGACCATATTTCCGCATGCGATTCTCTACTTAAACATAATGAAAACGTTCTGTTTTTTAAAACAAATTGTGACGGGCGATGAAAAGTGGATACTGTATAATGTTGTGGAACGGAAGAGATCGTGAGGCAAGCAAAATGAACCACCACCAACCACACCAAAGGCCGGTCTTCATACAAAGAAGGGGATGTTGTGATTGTGGTGGGATTGGAAGGGATTCCTCTATTATGAGCTTTTTCTGGAAAACCAAATGATTAATTCCAACAAGTACTGCTCCCAATTAGACCAACTGAAAGCAGCACTAGACGGAAAGCGTCTGGAATTAGTCAACAGAAAACGCATAATCTTCCATCAGTATAATGCAAGACCACATGTTTCTTTGATGACCAGGCAAAAACTGTTACAGCTTGGCTGGGAAGTTCTGATTCATCCGCCATATTCACCAGACATTGCACCTTCAGATTTCCATTTATTTCGGTCTTTACAAAATTCTCTCAATGGAAAAAATTTCAACTCCCTGGAAGACTGTAAAAGGCACCTGGAACAGTTCTTTGCCCCAAAAAATAAAAAGTTTTGGGAAGATGGAATTATGAGGTTGCCTGAAAAATGGCAGAAGGTAATGGAACAAAAGGGTGGATACGTTGTTCAATAAAGTCCTTGGTGTAAATGAAAAATGTGTCTTTTATTTTTACTTTAAAAACCGAAGGAACTTTTTGGCCAACTCAATACCTTACCTCAAAGACTTTTAAGTAAGACGTTGGTCTTTCATCATTCAGGAATGATCAACAGTTGGTAGTACTGATATTTTTGATTTATACAAGAAAAGCTCTGAGACTAGATTTACCTGTAACCTCTGCCAGTAAATTCTTGCTTTCTTTAACAATAATGGCTTTAGTCCTATCCTTATAGTTAAGTGACCCTGGGCTCTTACTGTGAAGGGAAGAGGTGGTTTGATTCATCGAGGTGCTGATGTAGTAAGTGGGAGACAGGGTGAAGATGAAACAGCAGACGATATGCTTCAGGCGTATTCTACCAGGCAACCAAAATCTTGGCCCCTTCCGCTCCCTCACTCCCTCTGTGCAGGCTTTGCACAACTGGGAACAGTGACATTGCTTAATAGACTTTCCCTGACGGCTGTCAGCACCCTGACCCCTGCCAAGTCCCATTTGCCCAGAGCTCAGACACATATGGCACACCAGTCGCACTGAAACAAGAATCCTTCAGTGTTGCTACAGTCCCTTTTACTCTTAGTTTAAAAAAGGAAAAAAAAAAAAAAATAGTGGCACTGACGTAAGAACATTTCCTTTTCATGTGTAGCTGCTGTTTGTGATCACGTGTTTGCTTTCTGTGGAGGGAGTAAAGCATCTAGGGTAAATCAGTGTTTTGTGACTAGAGACCCGAGTGCTAGACGTGATCTACCAACAATTGGTGCCGTCTCAATAAAAGCCAACTGTGCAGGCTGGATTCCTGGGCTAGAAAAATAAACCTGGGATGGCAGGAAAAGGCACAGGAGACCCATAAAGGTGTATTGGTAGTAGTTCCGACCTAAAGAAAGAGAGCTGGAAGGAAAGGATTCCCAGGGGGTTTTTTTGTTTTGTTTTGTTTTTTCTTTTTCCCCCTCAACAAATCCCAAGCGGGATAAATAAAATAATTCAGGTACAGAAGTGTTAAATCCTTGGGTCCAAGTTTTGATGAGTCTTAGTTCTTAAAGGCTACAGATGTACAAAGGAAAACTGAGATCACACTTCCAGAGATGGGAATGGAGTGAAGACTTACCCATCTTCTTTAAGGGATGAGAGAAAGGGCATGGTAGAAACAACACTGAAAGGAACCAGGAGTTGACAAGCATGGATTTCTTGGAACAGTATGGTATCCAGGAGTAAGAGTTGTAAATGTAAGCAGTCTGTTCTAAGCAATGAAAACGTGAAGAACACCCACATGCGTTGATGTGGAAGCAACTTGTGGACTTAGATTCTTCTGAAGTTATTTATTGTCACTTACTATGCCCTTTATTGTACGCCTGACATTTAATTAGTTATCTGCATTTTTATATGTTGGTTTTCTCTTTCCAGTTGATTGACGTAAAGTTCCACGAGGGCATGGATTCATTTTGTTTGTTGTATCACCATGTCTAGAATAGCCTGGCACATAATAGACACCTGGCAAGTATTTGTTAAATGATGGAATGAATGAGTATTTGGTTTCCCCATTAGCCTAATAATTTACTCTTGTAGTCATTAGCATCTGGTCCATATGCACTCACTCAGTATGAATGAACGTGTAACTCAGCATTAAATGCCAGAGGGCTCCGCTGCTACCAGCGGAAAGAAGATTCTTGTCATTTAGGCTAATTCATTCTAAAAGAAAAACTCATTTGGGATCTGAAAAAGTAGATAAGCTAGATTCTCTTCTCTCCTAATTAGCTCCAAAATCCAACCTTTTGAGTTTCTGATGTTGACACAGTTTCAGGGTTTTGAAAAGCACCCATGTTTGCCATTTTAGTGTTTTGTAATGAAGAAATAAGAGTAATATGTATGAAGTAATTGGAGAATAATACAAAATTCATTTCAGTGCCTGAGTAATGGATACTGATTGTAATGACTTTAGACTAATGAGAGGTTGTAAATTCTGTGTAAATATTTATTATGGTTTAGAGTTGAAAGGGACCCTAGAACATTTGATCCAACTCTCCTGTACAGCTGAGCAGAATGAGGCCAGAGGGGTAAATGACTTGCCCAAGGTCACAGGATTTGTTAGTGGTAGAGCTAGAATTACCCTCAGGTTTCTTTTATAAAACTAAGGTCGCAAGGGTGTGGATAACGGACATTCTCATACACAGTTTGCAGGATTGTAAATGGCTGTAAATATTCTTGCTGGCAATCTAGTGTCGCGGATCAAAAATTTAAATGCGCATACCTTTTTAGAAATAATTCCTAAAGAAAAAGTCAGATGAGTGTGCCAAAATAAATGTACAGTATTATTCATCACTTTGTTTAACATAAGAGCAAAAAAAAAAAAAAAAAAAAAAAAACGGAAATGGGTTAAATTATTAAATACTAGCCTATTTACTAAATACCTTTAATTTCCAGTGTGGTGAGTCATCACATGTTTATTGTGTATTATGTTTAAGTCTTTGTACAATGAACCTGAAGAGAAATAAAAGATGTAGTTCTTGCCTAGAAGGAGGCTCCTTGCTGGTCTTCAGATCAGCAAACTGTCAGTTACAGTTTGAGATGAAATAAGGATAGAAATGAAGAGTAAGTATCTAGAAACTTCTGTCATTTGACAGAGTAATTTTATGTCTATTGACTCTGATGATAAAGAATGTGGTCTTATATTTTGAGTGGCTTCTTTAAATTTTGTTTTTTCAGTAATTTATTGTAGATTACAGAAGAATTGGTAAAGGCAAATGGGGGGAAATCTTTCTCCACAGATGGTATCTTCCACCACAGATAGTTTGAGGAACACTGCTTTCTGGAGAGTTGCAATACATGTGGGAAAAGTTAAATAGTAGAAAACGGTAGATGAGGGGAAGGGCCATACCTGTTTTCAGAATTCAGTATTGAATGTAGTGCCTCATTGGAATAGAGACCCTTATTAGATGTTAGTGATTTATGCTATGAAGATTTTAAAAGTTTAAAAGCGAGTCCCCGCTTTTTTAAGCTATACTTATCTGCCGTTAGCATGTGAAGTCATGATTTTGCACCACTTTGAATAAACATTTATTCTGTTCTGAGTTCTTAAATTTTCTTGATGCTAACAGATTTTTGTTTTTGTTTTGAAACATCTTTAGCGTGTGGGTTTTGAAGGGCTTGTGATTTGTTTCCCCTGTCATTGAAGTATGCTGGCACTGGTGGTTTAGGAACCACACTTTGAGAAACAGTGTTCTAAGATTTCACTAAGTCATTAGTTCGGAACATTTCTTTTGGTCATAGATGCCTTTGAGAATTTGGGGAAAGCTGTGGACCAACTCAGTGGAAAATACATGTATACTTGCACACAATTTGCATACAATTTTGAGGGAGATTCATCTCATCATCGAAAAGAACCTTAAGAGGAGGGAGGGTTGAAATGTGTGAATTTCAGTGTTAATCGGTTCTCAGGGAAACTAGAGTTGACTAATTCATTTTGAACCTGTATAGCTCTCTGACATTTCTTACCATTTTCCTTATTATTATAGAATGGACTGCATAGAAACACTAATTTCTCCGTAAGTAACAAATTTGTTTGATTTTGAGATGTTTGTGGATGTGCTCTTTTTTTTTAACAAACCTCCATACTGTTCACATTTCTGATAGAATTATATTCACACATGAACTACAGAGCACATTAAATCTCTGGGCTTAAACACATATGGATTAACTGAATGAAAATGTTATGTGGCATCTTAGTAGTGAATTGCAGTTTAAGAAGGCGTGTTTCTGTTTTATTAGGTCACTGGTAGAGAAGAATAAAGATGTTTCGATTAAGTAGGACTCATCAAGGAAATACGTTTAGACTACTAGAACAAACATATTAGCAGAGCAACATATGTTTTGAACTAGGTAGCTCAGTGGCTACATAAGGAAAGAGGAGTAATCACCCTCACTTCCGTTTGGTTTTGTAAGGCATAATGACACATACTTTGAGGTATTCTCTTCGTTGCTACCATATAAGGTGTATTCTCAGACTTTTGGGTAAAACTGATTACTGTTTAACTCATAAGCTAAAAAATAAGGCCCATAGTTAAAGTAACCAGTGCCCACGAGTCAGGATTTTACAAACATACTCACCGAGAGACATCAGTGATTGCTTGTTTTATCTCCCTATTCTGACCTACAGAAAGCCAACTCAGTTTATTTCACAAAAAAAGGTGTTCAAATGAATTCAAAGTAGCCTGCAGTTTTAAAGGGGCACATTCACATTAGACATCCAGGCCAGAGATTGACACTTTGTATGTAGTTGAGTTACATTTGTAGGCCAGTGGAGGTGCCAACACTATATAACAATAAACAGTGCAAGACAGAACACCTTTAAGGGTTGAGTGTAGTAACGTAGGGCAGATTAATAAGCACTGGAGTGGTAGTAAATAAATTGGGATTTGAAAAAAGCCTTGAAGGATGAGTTTGGACAAAAATTAGTACTTCTCAGTGTTCTTCTCCTCACTTTGGTGGCTGAAAACTCTGACCATTTTTCTTTATTTGTGGTTTTTCTTGGTAATTGGGTAGCATTCATCATTTGGCAGGAAAACAAGTTCTGTGAGTTCTCTCTTTTGGAATAATGCTCATTTAGTCTTAGGTATTTTTTGGGGGGGTGGTAGTATAAAAAAATCATATTCACAGTATTCTGGGAAGTATGTGGGAGATAAACACCTAGATACTTTCAACCATAGGCTCATAACTGGATTCATATTTTTTATTCTACAGTAGGTACTACTAGAAAATACATTTTAAAGCAAAATTAAAGATTGCCCATTAATTGGGTATTTTTTAAAATGAGATTTTTCTCTGTGCTTTCCTCTGCCTCACGAAGATCCTGTTGGTAAGATGGATATAATTTTTTTGGTATATGTATTTCTCTGAATTTTGGTAACGGCACTGTTAGAAAAACAATAGCTTTTCTTTTCCCATGATTTAGTTCCCATGGTTTTTGGACATGGGAAATTTCTGTTAGTGTTTCTTTCTGTAGCTGTCATATTTATGTGTTCCTTTTTTACATTTACTAAGCCTGATGGCATTCCTGTCATACCCATGGCGTTAGGGTCACACATTTCCAAGCATTCCATATTTGTTGAAAATATGCAGAAGGTTGAAAACTGGACGTTGGCAGTGGCTTATTATATAGGTACCTGTCTTCTATTTGGTACCTGTAGCATATAATAGGATTAATACCAATCTTGATCTTATTAATCAGATTAATACCAGTTCTTTTGAACCAGCATAAATTGTTCTCAGTAAACATCTGACTAATACAATGTTATCTGTATTATAAAATGATCTCTGTAATGTTCTTGGGCACATATATTTTCAAAAAATCATTTCAATTGCTGGCACCTGTTCTGAGGTTTGGAACTGCTGGCTTATTTCCAAGGGAAGACAGAGGTCTCTGTGTGCATATTGAGAATTCCCTATGATTTGGAAGGATACATTTCATTAGGGAATTCTAAGATAGTGTTGGAGTCACTGCTATGACTAAACATTTTGCCTTTTTATGAAAAGGCTGCAGACAGTATAGCAGCTGTGTTAAATATTCATTTTAGAGAGAAAGCTTAGGCAGTTAGACTTACTTAAAATGATATCTGCCATACTGGGTTCTAACTTTTAAAAATGAAAGCTCTATACTGCTTTCTTTGATTTTGTTTGGTTTTTGCTATGAGTTCAATGATTGGTTTGCTTCTGTGATGTGCCTCTTAAGAGGTAATAGCTATGGGGAAGGGTTAGTTTAACAGGGATAGCTATAACTCCTTATGAATCCCAAGTAGTTTACTTCTTTATGGATAAGACAAATTTTCTCTTCAGTGTGTCTTTGAGATCCTTGTCTAAGTGGTATGCTATCTTGAGATAGTATTTTACTTTCAATGCAGTTTTCTAAAGACATAGTACTACTTTCTCCGTTTGTTAAAAAGTTTTAAGAAAAAATACTGTTGGAACCGCACATTTGTATAGAGGCTAATAAGCATTTGGGAGAGGTTTAGTTATAAATTTTACTTGAGTCCAATAAAGATAATGACATGTTTGATGACATACATAAATATTACTGTGAGTTAATTGGCTCTGCATCATAGTTATTAGTTATGGTCATTTAGGTTATTTTAGTTATTCAATCAAAGTGTAAGATTTTCTTGCTTCTATAATTAGTTACTATCTTGATGGTCTGTTAAATATTTACACTATTTTGTGCATGTGCATGGTGATGTACAACACACCCAGAGAGAAGGCCAGGACCCCAAACCAGGGACATCTCATGACCCTTTCTTCGCTCATGGCCTTGGTTCCCTATTCTGCCTTCTTCCCAGTGCCCTCCCTTGTCATGTGTTCTTCTGTTTTCTTTCCTTCCTGCCCTTCCCTGACCCCCAGTTCAAGATTTCTTCAGCAGTATCACCTTATTGATTCTTATCCTTTGGCCTTTTGGTACAGTGGCCAGACTGTCCTGGGAAGTGGTGATCTTGAGGCCACCATCCTGTGGGAATGGAGTTTGGAAAATTCAGACTTGAATAGTGGTAAGCAGGGAAGGAGGACACGGGGAGCTGGGGTTCTGATTCGGTGGCATATCAAGCTCTTTTGGTAAGTGAAGAGAAAGTTTAGGCTTAGGAGAAGCAGAGGGAAGAGAAGAGGGGTGTTTGGTCTTCCTTTAAGGAGGGAAGGGAAAAATCAGGTCTGACTGGTCAGTTTGAAAAGTTGTCTTCTCTGCCCTTAGGTGCTTGGGGTAGATGTCCAGCCTATGTGAATTGATGGCGTAGTCTGATAACAGGTGGTTGATATTAGATCCTTTCTTATCTAAGTCAATGGGGAGGCTCAGTAAAGATACCATTCTCTTGAAGAGCATACAGTTGTCCTAGTTTCTGCATCAGTAAACAGAAGTTCAGAGGTAGTTCTGACATCTGCAGCCATGTCTGCTTGCAACTTAAGTGAGACCACAAAGCAGTGTTTTTAAAGACGCATACAGCTGCAATTAAATTTATGGAAAACTGGACAACAGTACTGAAAAATGTATTTAAAGATCAAAGGAGAAGCATTTGCTTGTGATTAGTTTGATTTATAATGAAGCTGACTCAGGAGCCTCCCATGACTGCTTCCTTCCTACACATTGTGCATTTATGAGATACACACACATTTATGGCTGTCATATAGTATGTACAAGATTTACTCATGACAGAGGTTATTACTGCTTCAAACAAATGCAGACTATTTAGGCTTGAAAAAACAAAGGAAAAAATGAACTATGCAAATAATGAGTGACCTTGTAGTCTTTTCTTAGCTGCTCACAATTCCTAAGAGTGATACATCCTACCCAATTAAGGCAAAAAATTTATCTTTCTATTGAGTGGATGCCTTAAGGAAGTAGTTCTGGGGATAAATGAAAGCTCATAGGAGTTTTCAATGAGATGCCACCTTTAACGAGCTTTACATTTGTTTCTGTGCATTGGGCCTTTCCTGTTGGCATTCGTTTAGGCTCTTCTTGCTCTTTAGTTTAAATAGTGAGCAGAAAGCCTGAGTATTGAATAATAAAGATGGTTAGAGATTTTAGAAAATATGTTAATGTCAAAAAACCCAAGATGATTAATATTAGTAAGCTCAAAACAACTGTAGACAAAAAGGAGTTTGTTTGACAGTTTAAATAACATGAAAGACTGTACAGATGGCAATGAGCATTTGTTTACATTTCTGATAACTGATTGAGAAAGGGTTGCGATTAAATACAATTAAGCTCTTCCTAATACTTGTTAGATAAAGTACCAAGGGGAGTTGTGACATCTCTTTGGAAATCCTAGGAAAAATATATTAACTAACTATCCAAAATGGATTTACTTTGTTCTATTGAAAATACAGTTTGATTTTTGACCTTTCTTAGGTTAGCTCAGCCTAATGTTTAACTGAAGATTCTCATTTTCAGATTAGAATCTATTTTTCTCTCTTTGGTGAATTAAGTATATTTCTACCAGAATTTCACATATTAAACTGATGGATAGATTTACTGATTTCTTATTTACTGTGGTTTAATCATCTGTTTTTCTAGTACCTACAATCTTCAGGGCTCTTGAGAACATAGTATAAAATATGATCCCTGACCTTATGGCGCTTGTTTTGAAGTTGGAAACAGCTTGATGACTAATTATAGATTGCTTCTATTTCAGGCTTCAGCTTTATTCTACACTGTAGGAAGCAGAAAATATTTGAAGTTGTTCAAATATTATATATTTATAAATAAATATATATTTATTTATTTATATTTTTGGCTGTGTTGGGTCTTCGTTTCTGTGCAAGGGCTTTCTCTAGTTGAGGCAAGTGGGGGCCACTCTTCATCGCGGTGTGCGGGCCTCTCACTATCGCGGCCTCTCTTGTTGCGGAGCACAAGCTCCAGACGCACAGGCTCAGTAGTTGTGGCTCACGGGCCTAGCTGCTCCGCGGCATGTGGGATCCTCCCAGACCAGGGCTCGAACCCGTGTCCCCTGCATTGGCAGGCAGACTCTCAACCACTGCGCCACCAGGGAAGCCCCCACCCTCATTTTATAAATAGTTGACATGATGGAACTCTTCAGTGTGAAGTGGTAGTAGGGTCACCATTATGGAAATACAGTAAGATGGAGGAAAGGGCAAGGAACATGCAGAGGTTGGCGGTAAGGAGGTCTTTAGAAAACTCTTACTGTAGGCACCAGGCAAGATCAAGGTGACAGATGATCAGGGTATGGACTAGCATGGGAGAGGAAAGGAAGAATCAACAAAATTTAGTAATTTCCCTGGATGTGGTACTCACGGAAACAGCAGAATTCACAGGGGCTATATGATTTCTATGCTCCATGTTTTGAAAATAAGAGTGGCAGAGTAAAAAGCAAGCCTAAAAAGATAGGTAATTCTGAGAAGTTGGATTTGAACATCTTGAGATGATAGGCTCTCAGAATTGAGTAGGCAGCTGCAACAAAGGAGTAAGACAAGTTTTATCTAGTGTATAACATTTGAGTTGATTAGATTATTTTCTCTTTTTTTTAATACATCTTTATTGGAGTATAATTGCTTTACAATGGTGTGTTAGTTTCTGCTTTATAACAAAGTGAATCAGCTATACATATACATATACATATATCCCCATATGTCCTCCCTCTTGCGTCTCCCTCCCACCCTCCCTATCCCACCCCTCTAGGTGGTCACAAAGCACCGAGCTGACCTCCCTGTGCTATGCGGCTGCTTCCCACTAGCTATCTATTTTACATTTGGTAGTGTATATATGTCCATGCCACTCTCTCACTTCGTCCCAGCTTACCCTTCCCCCTCCCCATGTCCTCAAGTCCATTCTCTACATCAGCATCTTTATTCCTGTCCTGCCCCTAGGTTCTTCAGAACCTTTTTTTTTTTTTTTTAAGATTCCATATATATGTGTTAGCATACAGTATTTGTTTTTCTCTTTCTGACTTACTTCACTCTGTCTGACAGACTCTAGGTCCATCCACCTCACTACAAATAACTCAATTTTGTTTCTTTTTATGGCTGAGTAATATTAGATTATTTTCTTAATTGTTCATTACCTTTATATTACTGGACTGGGAGTATTTAAATTGTTTTTGTTGGGTACATTTTGAGCAAATGCCCATAGGTTTCAGTGTTTCTATTTTAAGGCTACCTTATGTGAAGAATGGTGAGGTAGGTAATTTAGCTGTGTTCTATTTCTGGTTAAAAAAAGAAATTTTTTTTTTTTTGGATGCCCTTCTTGCCTAAAACAAAATCTAGGATAAATTATGTTTATTTTTTGTCTTATTATCAGGATTCAAATTTCCATTCATTTATTTTAGTAGGGAATAGATGTTCCTTTGCCCTACCATTCAGATATGACTCTTATTTTAGGATTAGAGTTATACCTTTGTATAGACAGTTCACAGATAGATAAAACTTTTAAGACTGGAAGGGACCTTAGAAGGCCTTTGACATCATCCAGTACAAACTCCACATTTCTTGGATTAGTAATCTGAGATCAGGAGAATAATAATAATAATAGCTAACATTTATTAAGCTGTTATCTCACATAATCTTTATAAAACCCTACAAGTAAGTCCCATGGAAAGTGGGTGGCATTGCTAGCTTTAGGAGTTGTTTTCTTTGTAAATGTCCTTCACAGTTTGAACAATTTAGTTCTGTGCAGGAGAGATGAAGAGTTAGTATTTGTTATTAAATTAAATTATTTCTTTAATATTTATATTAATAAAAAAGAAATACTAATTATTAAGACAGTCCACACCTATTATTTATTTTATTTATTTATTAATTTTTTTAATTTTTTTTTTTTTTTTTTTTTTTTTTTGACTGTGTTGGGTCTTCGTTGCTGTGCGCAGGCTTTCTCTAGTTGCAACGAGCGGGGGCGACTCTTCGTTGCCGTGCGTGGACTTCTCATTGCAGTGGCTTCTCTTGTTGCAGAGCACAGGCTCTAGGTGTGTGGGCTTCAGTAGTTGTGGCACGTGGGCTCAGTGGTTGTGGCTCACAGGCTCTAGAGCGCAGGCTCAGTAGTTGTGGTGCGTGGGCTTCAGTAGTTGTGGCATGCGGGCTCAGTAGTTGTGGCTCATGGGCTCTAGAGCGCAGGCTCAGTAGTTGTGGTGCACAGGCTTGGTTGCTCCGCAGCATGTGGGATCTTCCCGGACCAGGGCTCGAACCCGTGTCCCCTGCACTGGCAGGCGGATTCTTATCTGCTGTGCCACCAGGGAAGTCCCCACACCTGTTTTTTAATACAGTAAAACCATAGTATTTAATGTAGGTATTATTATTTTTAAAGACTTTTTTCTTATTCCCACCACACGCATACATTACTTTCATATTTTAATAAATACATCTGTCTATACAGTATTTTAAAATATACTTAATAAAGTTCTATCTTAATTTTTTTCTTCTTGATCCTATGATCCTGGAATTCAAAATGAACTTTATTTAATTTTCATTGAATTTTGGTATTACTTCGTCAGTCATATACTATATAATAAAAAGTGTGTCTATATGTATATATGTACATACACATGTGTGTAATATAGCTGTGTTGATAAGTTTGATATGCATTAAATTTTAATCTGTTTTATTACTCTGGAAATTTATTTCTTTATTGTCAACATTTCATTAATTTTTCTTACCTTTAAATATCTGGGCAGCTGAGAGGAGTTGTTTTGTTTGTTCACATTAGTACAAAGATGAAAACGGAATCACTACAGTTGACCCTTGAACACTTGGAGATTAGAGGCACTGGCCCTCTGCGAAGCTGAAAATCCGCCTGTAATTTGTAGTCTGTCCTCTGTATATATAGTTTGGTTCCTCCGTATACAAACACGCAGATCATGTAGTCCTATAGCATTCACTGTTGAAAAAAATCCGCATGTAAGTGGACCCACGCAGTTCAAACTCACGTTGATCAAGGGTCAACTCTATGTACTATGTATATAATAGAGAATATTTCATTTGAAAGGTTTGAAATCTTTTATTTTACACTTTGTGTCTGTTAGATTTTACATATTCTTGCTCAAATAGATATTTTTTCTTACTAATTTCAAGAACTATGTCCATCATTTGATAGTTATATGTTAAATGAGATAAATTTCAAATTATTTAAAATTTTAGTTCTTCCTAACTTTGCACTTTAAAACAAACCATAGATTTTGCCAGTGTTAAATAATAAATATGTGGCATCCATTCATTCAGTGTATATTATGAAGGTCTATAGTGTCAGGCACACTTCTAGCTTTAGGGCAGTTGGGGAGAAGCACAGACATGGGCGCTGCCTGGATGGATCTAGCAGTCAATACTGTTTTCTTGATTTTAGATCCAAAGAGTTGTTCTTGTACACTAGGATTGATCTGCCTTGATCATTATTTTTAAGGAAAGAATTTGACAACTGATGGTAATCAAAACCTATCTGAGCATACAATATCCACTTGTATTTACTGCTTTGCTTCCAGATTATGAATTCTGGCTCTCAGCCCTTGTTCAGTTTGCTGAGGGATGTTTTTCTTTTAATCAAAAAGTAATTTTAGTAAAATGTTCTCTAAAATATTTAGTTTTTGTTAGTTTTTTTATTTTTTATTTATTTATTTATTTATTTATTTATTTATTTATTTATTTACTTATGGCTGTGTTGGGTCTTCGTTTCTGTGCGAGGGCTCTCTCTAGCTGTGGCAAGCGGGGGCCACTCCTCATCGCGGTGCGCGGGCCTCTCACTATAGCGGCCTCTCCCGTTGCAGAGCACAGGCTCCAGACGCGCAGGCTCAGCAATTATGGCTCACGGGCCCAGCTGCTCCGTGGCACGTGGGATCCTCCCAGACCAGGGCTCGAACCCGTGTCCCCTGCACCGGCAGGCAGATTCTCAACCACTGCGCCACCAGGGAAGCCCTTGTTAGTTTTTTTAAAAATGTGGTAAAATATACTTACAAAAGTTAGACATTTTAACCATTTTTAATTGCACAATTCATTAATTGCATCAAGTACATTTTCAGTGTTGTGCAGTCATTACCACTATCCATTTCCAGATGTTTTTCATTATCCCTGCATAAAATCTACACTTTTAAGTATTAGAGAAATAGTGCTTATTTTCTTTCTTTTTTGGGCCTAGTCTCACCTGTCTTCCAACAGCCCAGTATTCAGTGTGATCTGCTTGTACTTAATGAATTCTAAGCTTGTCATTTTAATTAGAATGGTTCCTTTTGATTTGTACTTGTTCCATGTTTCTGAGTATCTATTAAAATTGCATTATCTTTCATCTTACTGTCATTTTATATTTGTTTGCTCCTTTTGGAGCAATGCAATAGATACATATGAAGTTTGAAGGAGATCAAACTAAATGTAAACATGTAGAAAATTTTGTAAAAAGGGAAAAAAGATTGGGGATTAAAGATCGTGGTACACAAAAGAGTCTGACAGTCTCAGACACAACTGGTTTTCGTCCCCTCGTTCTAAATGCCTTGAGCAGGAAGCACAGCCAGCATAAAAGATATTTGGGCCTGTGATCTAAAAGAATTCAGTCCCTCAAACGCTGGATATGAATTGAACTCAACAGGAAGGATAGTTCAGTAGATCCTCCATCTGTGTTACTCTTTGTGCTCAAACAAAAATACAGCTGTTTAAAGAGTTTTAAAAATTATTTCTAAAAGAGTATTAAATACCCTATTCATATTACTTTTTTTTCCTGCTAAAATGTAGTTGCCTTGCTTACTTCTCTTCCTTATTTGTAACAATCACACACTACTGTTATACAGTAAAGAAATGGAGAACTTATCAGGGACCTTTTCTCAGACAATTAGTTCAGTTTTTTAGAAAGCAAATAAGAATTTAAGAAAATAAGTATGAAAGTATGATAATAAGCATGATAATATGTATGAAAGTCATTTGAATTTTAACTTTACCTGTTAAGCAAGATAATTTGTATTACTTTGTCTAATAGTACATTAATGTACTTCTCTTTTGATATAACAAAAGTGTAATTTTCATCTGTGTTTATTTTTAAAGAGTGACAATTCTAATGAAACATATTTTTTACAGCTCAAAGATGGCGGCAAAGCATCCCAGGCAAACGTAAGAATTGGTGATGTGGTTCTCAGCATTGATGGAATAAGTGCACATGGCATGACTCATCTTGAAGCCCAGAACAAGATTAAGGGTTGTACAGGCTCTTTGAATATGACTCTGCAAAGGTAAATTGCTTTTTGTTTGGCTCTGAGAGAGAAAACAACACTGAGGAATGTGTCTTCATGTGTCTGATTCATGGTGTTAACTAAGAAGCAGTTTCTGTTGCCATTGTTGCAGGTAGGTAAATAAAAAATAGAATGGCTTTTAAATTGGGTAGTTGAGCAGCATGAGAATTGGTGAAAGCTTTGGATTATAAGGCATGTATTCACATACGCATAAAGATTGTGTGTGCAGTTTCAGAGAGTTTAAGAATTCCTGAAATTTCTCAATGGAGTGCAGCCTAAGAGTTCTTGTTGTAGGGTAAAACTCTTGGCCTTAATATTCTGGGCAGTATATTAGGGGTATTCTTTTAAGATATGATTTGGCTTTTCTTCGTCTGTCTTTTTCCCTTTCTTTCCCTGGGTAGAAAAATAGAATTTTAATATACTCATTTGAAGTCCAAGTTTTCTGAACTCAGTTTGGCTTCAATTTTAAAATAATCATCTCATTGATTGTACTATATCAGATCTTTTCAGCATCCCAACATTTGAACTGTATTGAGATCACCTGGATTGCTTGTTAAAAATAGTGATAGGAATCAGAATATCTGGAAGTAAGGACCAAGAATTATGAAATATATGAAAAAGTTTTCTATGATTATTATGAAATATGAAGTTAGAACCACTGCAGTGTCTTGGGTTGAGGGGAAGGGAGGAGAAAGAGGGGATAGAGGGAGGGTGATTGAATGATGGCTCTGAACCTTTAGGTTTATAAGGAAGTAGCTATCATTTACCAGGTGGTCATGGAGGGTTTTAAGCAAGTCTTGCTTTTGATAATTACAGAAGTGTTCTCTGGTCTATAAAATTTGGAAAATGCCATTTACCCCAAAAATATCTCATAGGCTTCCATAAATTGTTGTCTTTATTACAAATCTTTAAGAGGGGACCAACATGCCATACCTTCCTAACATTTTTAGCTAAGAAACCTTTTTTTTTCTTGGAGTCTCTCCTGGGAGTATTTAAAGGATATATACAGGGCAAATTATATGTACTTGTCTGGAAGAGTATCAATTTGGTCTTAAAACTGAATAGGAAAAATTTAGAAAAACTTAGACTTATAGATTTACTTTGTTGTAGCATGACTTTCTGACCAGTTCTCTTTTGGGGGAGTGTGTGTGTGTCTGTGTGTGAAATTGCTTTCAGTGGAACTGTTGAATCAAAGGTCATGTGTATTTAAAATTTGAAAGCTATTAGCTATACATTTTAATGCATGGAAAAGTAATCAATGAGAAAAAATAACCTTGCTAAAAAGTCCTGTTTCGATAGTATCCTTTCTGTTCTATATATTTAGACATGTAACACAAAAATTGTTACTAATTAAGTGAAAATAGTCATTTTTACTGAGAGGCATTTTTGCTATTTTGAAAGGGAACCAAGAAGTCAAGAAGCTTAACTTGTCTGAGATATCAACAAAGCAAAACAAATACAGATGATGTCGGGCTGTTTCTCAAATTCTAAAGTGAAAGTTTATGTAGGGTATAATCTTTTTTTCTGAGCTGTGTATCATTTCTTTCATAGTAGCCTACTTGTTTTCACATTGTGCTCCCTATTTTACAACCTAAGACTCAGTATCTTATTTTCTATTGACAGCACTTCTGGTTCCATAAGAGTAGATGAAAACCAGATGTTACCCTGTTTGGATGAATTTGCAATTTAAGTAATCTGCTACTGACTCTAATACAGATTCTTTTAAGCTACTTGAATACAAAATCTAACAAACCAACTTGTTATAAACATTTGGAGATACTACTTAATCTTATCTTCGTATTTCTGAATATGGATATTCAGAGACTCAAACTATGAGAGAGAATTTTCGAGTCCTGTTGTTATTCATTGTTATTCTCCTTAAGTTTTTGAACACTTCTTGTGTTAGGTAATGTCAGCCTAAAAGAGATTTGCACTTAAGAGAATTCATGGTATAACATTGACAGTACTACTGAAGAAATACTTTTTGTTTTTTATGGAAAAAATAAAACTTTGAAGAGTTGTCATCAATTCTTCCCTACACCGAAGCCATTTTCTTCTGAAGTTCTCTGTTTCTTATATCAGAGCAAATATTTTTTCTTCCGCTTGTTTCTGAGTTTGAACAACAGCACCCTTAGTTGGCCTCCAGCCACCTGACCCTCTTTATTCCATCTGTCACCAGCCAAGCTGCTCAGCATCCTGCCTCCAAACCGAGTGACCCACAACGGTATTTCCTCTGGGTAACTGTTTTCTTCATGAATATCTAGTATTTGCCTTTACAGGCTTGTCTTAGTCCAGTTTCCCTAGAAACAGAACCTGAGATGGTATTCATGTTCAAATGCTGTATCAAGAGAGTTCTCTCACATGTTACTTAAAGGGGAGTAGGTCAAGCGGGATTGGGAAGAAGAGGAAACTGAGATGAGGAAGGGTTTGCGCTCATTGGATGTCTAACCTCAGCTTGACCCAGGAGGGAACTTTGGAACAGAATTGTACCATAGAGCCTGGCTTGCCTTGAGGCAAGGGAACTGGGCTTTTGTCCCCTCTCCCCTTCATTCGTTAGTCATTGACCAGCAGCTGTCCTGGAAATGTGTGTGTGTGCAGGAGCGCAGAAGAGGCTAGGAGGTAACTTCTGTTGCTTCCACAGGAAGTTGCTGGTATGAACCATTAGCAATGCAGGGGGCACCTTTGGGACTGGATGTACCAAACCAGTGGAAGGGTTCCAGAGGACCCAGCTGGGCACCAGTAGCACGTGCTGCGAGATTCCTTCCAGACTGGAGTCCTTTGCTCAGAGGATTAGGCTCTCTGTGACCCAGGCACACTCAGACTGTCCTCCCCCTCGGACTTCCCTGGCAGTCCAGTGGTTAAGACTCCGTGCTCCCACTTCAGGGGACGAGAGTTCGATCCCTAGTCAGGGATACATGCCGCCTGGTGCAGCCAAAAGTTTAAAAAAAAAAAAAAAAAAGAAAAATTGTCCTCCCCAGATCATCACTACTCGTCAGCGAATACCATCTTTCCATTTAAGGTGGGTTTTGTACTGTCCCTCACGTGCCTTTTTTGTCCTCTCATGAAATTTGCTTCATCTGGAATGCCCACCCACCTCTTCACTGCCAATACATGCCTCCACCTCCACAAATCCCATACCAAACCTCATCATCTACCCATAGTCTTTTCTTACTATTGCAACTCATTCATTTTTTTCCCCTCTAAACTCTTATGACAAGTTTATACCATTCGACTCAACGTTTAATTGTACACTAGGTATAACCAGGAATAACAAGGCAGATTCCATGAATCATATACAAATAAACCTAATTGGTTAATAGTCATACCTAATACTGCCTATGTAATTAACTAATTACTCTGTGTTTCACCAGCTAGACTCCTTGAAAGCAAAGACCTTGTTTTTTGCACTATTTGTATTTGACATCTTGTATAGTTTTGTGCTTTTAGTGTCTAATAAATATTTGATGGGCACCAGCATTATTTCTCAAACTTGGCATCATTTATTTATTCCACAAATACTTTTTGAGCTATTGCTATGTGCATGGGCTTTCTCTAGTTGCAGTGAGCGGAGGCTACTCTTTGTTGTGGTGCACGGGCTTCTCATTGCAGTAGCTTCTCTTGTTGCAGAGTACGGGCTCTAGGTGCGCAGGCTTCAGTAGTTGTGGCACGTGGGCTCAGTAGTTGTGGCTCATGGGCTCTAGAGCGCAGGCTCAGTACTTGTGGCGCACGGGCTTAGTTGCTCCGTGGCATGTGAGATCTTCCCGGACCAGGGCTCGAACTCGTGTCGCCTGCATTGGCAGGCAGATTCTTAACCACTGCGCCACCAGGGAAGTCCCCCATGTTTGTTTTTGAAATCAAAGTTACCAGCAATTTTGTTTTGTGAATTTTTTTTTGTATTAAGTATTATTGTTATATATCTGTTCATTATATATATATATATTTAATTGACCTCTTCTTTAAGCCCAACCTCAAAATCCTAAAATAAGATTTAGATAATAAAAGGTTAGATAAAGATACTTGCTTGAGTAAGGTTATTTTGGAACTTTTTTTTCAATCTTGTCTAATTTGGGGGTATGTAATAAAGCAAACATATGCTCTCTCATTGATATTCTAAAAAAATAAGACTTGACTCACTATATTCTAGTATCTAATGAATATAGAGGTGTGGAAGATTTCATTTTGATTTCTTTTATCGTTGGAAAAGATTGGAAAATATTTTTTCCCCCTGAAACGGGCACTGATTCTAAGAGTGCTACAACTGGACAATGAAAAATTCTATTTGAAATTATTTTTCCTCTTGGGAGAACAGGCAAATAGTAGTGTGCTTGTTTTTTAACATCAAGTGCTTTTTGCCTATGCTTTTGATCCCCGTCTAAGTGGATCATTTAAAAAATTACATTATTTCAGCTAATAATAGAAGAAGACTACTTTCTGAAGTTTTGATGTCTAATAACTTTATGAACTATATTAGAGTTGGAGTCTATGAATAAGATTTTTAACTATTTCATTTTATTTCATTAATTCTTTGCATAACATAGATAAACTTGCTACTGACTTACTGTATGAATTGGGGTAAGTTGCTAAACTTCTGGGCCTTAATTTTCTTGACTGTAAAATGAGGTCATGAGTGATTTCTAAGTTCCCTTAAATTCTGGTTCTTGTTCTGGTTTTTTAGCTGTAAATGGATAAGCTCCCTAAAGTTTGCTATTAGATCAAACTGACTTCAGTTTGCTTGTTTTGGCTGAGAGAATCAGGAAATTGGACTTTCTTCACTGGAGTTATCTTAAACTATGCCAGGTTAGCAAAGTGACTTGTACTACCCTGCCGACTTCAAGGTGAAAGGTAGGTCAGATGGATATTCAAACAGCACTTAATCATAAAAAAATACTTTATATACTTGTCCTTATTTTATATTTTAAAATTAATCCTTTCAGAATCACAGAGAATATATATAACTTTTCTAAACTTCCTTGTTTTTTACATTATCAGTAGTGGCATATCTGTGGGTTTATTTACTTATTTACTTTGGTTCCTTAAATTTCATTTAGTGTATAACTTGTTATGATTGGAAGTGAAAGATCTAGAAGGATTGAGTTTTGAAAAATATTGATGTACTCTCTTTCTGCCTCCCCCTTCTTCCTCATCCTTCAAACAGCAGAAAAATTGTCAGAGGTCCGGTAACTACTACTAATGAATGGCAGACTGGAATAATTTAATAGGCACAGTGAGTTACAAAAAAAAAAGAAGTAGCTGTGGTACCAGACTGAAGCTATTAGCCATCTTTTGTTTCATTTTAATGGATTGCTTAACATCCTGTTACTGTTAACTTTAATGAGTTCACCTCTGCTCTTTCTTTCACTATTAGCACAGCGGCAAGATATTAAAAAAAATTTTTTTTTAATCCAAGTTTTCAGTTCTCTATCTGGGATGTTTCAATTCATGTGAATTAAAAGACATTTAGTTCGATTACCTTTTCGTTTAATTGGAGTTGCACATTATCCCACCTCAGGTTCCTTTTTCCCCCTTGGTATTTCACATACTTTTTGAATGTGTTTTCTGCAATTTAGGTTTTACTGTTTGTTTGTTTGTTTGATCGTTTGTGTTGGTTTTAGTTTCTTTTTTTAATTCTTTGTTTGGAGGATAACTTTTCCAGAAGGACTGTCTGATTAATCCTCCCTCTCCCTCATCGTTAAAATTAGAAGTGCTGCTTAGGAAAGGGGATGAGGACAAGCAAGCATTGACGTCTCTTCTGTGCAAGGCTTTTCACATATGCATTTAATCCTGCTATCAGTCCATTGAGAAAGGAGTTAGCATACCCATTTTTCAGATGGTTAATTTATGGTTTCGAGGGTTTATGTGACTTGTATAACAAACCCAGGTCAGTTCAAACACTGTTTCCCTCCCCACTTTCTTATAGCTAGGACTTGGCAACTATAGTCTCCTAATAAAATTTGATAAGACAGGATAGTAATTCAGTAGGGGTAACTCTTTGACTCTTTCACTTGTAAGCAACAGTGTCTCTGTTTTCACACTCACCTGTTGGTATTCTGTAATAAATATTATGCCTGAATTATTTTCTATGTGCTTCGTAGACCCTACAGGTTAGAATAAAAGTAAAAGAGAAAAAGGAGGCTAAGTAGGTTCATGGGTCACTAGATAGGAGCATTCATTTGGATACTGACTTGTATATATGGTTGCCTGTCCTAAATCAGAATACCATCTTTTATTTTTCCCTCCCAAGTTTATAAGCCTGTTCACTGTATTTGCTAAATTATTACTGTATTAAAGTTTGAAGACTTTGTTCTTCAGCAGGCTTCTGTGTATGCATCCCATGAGTAACTAAGGGTTCAGGAATTTAAAAAAATACGTTTTTAAGACTTTTTGCTCAATATGACAGTGACTGGAAAAGATACCAAAACTGTCAATCAACAAATCCATCAACAGACATGGAAGAGAAGTATTTCTCTTCTGTCTCTTTTTCTTCAATTCGGTAGGGATAAAGATTGCTGAAAATGAACTTGAAGGCTCAAATTAGTACATCTTTTTTAATAGTCTGTAGCAATTTGAATATGGGTTCATCGGGGTGTATTTTGCATTTTGAAATTCTTCCCTGAACTTTGCCTCTTGAAAGTGTGCAGTTATTTTATTTTATTTTTTATAAATTTATTTATTTAATTTTTGGCTGTGTTGGGTCTTCGTTGCTGTGCGCAGGCTTTCTCTAGTTGCTGTGAGCCAGGGCAACTCTTCGCTGCAGTGCGCAGGCTTCTCATTGCGGTGGCTTCTCTTGTTGCAGAGCACGGGCTCTAGGCACGTGGGCTTCAGTGGTTGTGGCACGCGGGCTCAGTAGTTGTGGCTCTCGGGCTCTAGAGCGCAGGCTCAGTAGTTGTGGTGCACGGGCTTAGTTGCTCCGCGGCATGTGGGATCTTCTTCCCTGACCAGGGCTTGAACCCGTGTCCCCTGCATTGGCAGGCAGATTCTTAACCACCGCACCACCAGGGAAGTCCCTTTTATTTTTAACTTTTATTTTTTTAACATAAAAGTCTTATTTATTTTTCTGAAGGAAAAATTACTTCAGTTATAATCCTTTGGGAAAATAATCCTAGGAAATAATATATTTAAAGACATGTTTAAAGCTTTATTGTAAAATTTTAATTTGTAGAATATTTCATTTGTGCAGAATTTTTAAACGAAGCCATGAAATAGAGATATAAAGAAGGAGAATGGTAATAAAACTGACTTTGAAATTAGGCAAACTTGGTGCAAACCTTGATTCTACCACTTGCCTAGCTTAGGCAAGTTACATAAGTGAGTTTCAGGTAACCATTTGTAAATGGGCATAGTAATAACTGCCTTCTAAGGCTCTTGTAAAGATTAAATAACAAATGTAAAGAACCTAGGCTATAACAGATATAAGTTTTCTCTTCTTTCTTCCTATTTCTCCAGTATAAGTAAGTATTAATATAGTATCCATTGTAAAGTTACTTCCAGCAGGTTATATTTATTTTGTTTCTTAGCAACAAAATGGGTGTGACTGGAGGGAAATAGGGAGAAAATGAGAGGGCAGTCGGGTAGGTAGTTATCTTGGAAAGTCAGAAAGATGATTATGCAAGTGTTAGAAGAAAGGATTGTTTAGTCAAGTGAGTGGTTTTTGATCATACAGTTGTAAAGCTTTTTAAAAGCATGAGGGGATACAAACATTATGCTGAGTGCCAGCTAACCACTGCTTTGGTTAAAAAACTCTCAAGCAGTAATTTATGGCAGCGAAGAGAAACCAGTATATACCTAGTCTTGTTTTTTCTGCTAATTGCTCTTGTTCTCTTTAGAGGAAAAATGCAGATGTAGTTCTCTTTCACTGTGGGTTAAGCCAGAAAGACAAACAAACAAAGCAAGTATTTTTTCTGTCACTCTCCCATCCAAATTCATGTGTATTCCCTTTAAAGTAATTTAAATTAGTTAAATTGCTAACTTTTGGACTGTGTTATGATACTTTTAGAAATACTTTTCTCTTGTAACTTTTCATCAACACTGTCATTACTTAATTAGTTGGAAAATCTCATAATGTTCCAAATTTTTGAACATTGGACTTCTCTAGATTTACCTTATGACCAGAAGCCATAAGGGGTAGATGTAAAGAGAGTGATTTATGATTTCTGCCTTTAAGGAACTTATGTCTATTTAATAGGACATTCATTGAGATAAGAAGACACAGAAAGTGCTACAGAGGTTCAAAGACGGCAAGATCTCATTGAAATGGAAAGGCTTCCTGGAGGTGCTGCATCTTGGGCTAGGCTTTGATGAGAAGGCCATCCAGATGGAGGTGGCCAGTCCCCAGGCATCTGTGGGGGGGAGTATGTGGACCAGTTGGAAATGGAGATAAGAATAAAAGTTAGATTCAAATAGTGCTTTGCAGAGTCTTAGACACTGAGATATTAAAAGTTTTGAGGGGCTTCCCTGGTGGCGCAGTGGTTGAGAATCTGCCTGCCAATGCAGGTGACACGGGTTCGAGCCCTGGTCTGGGAAGATCTCACATGCCGTGGAGCGACTAGGCCCGTGAGCCACAACTACTGAGCCTGCGCGTCTGGAGCCTGTGCTCCGCAACAAGAGAGGCCGTGACAGTGAGAGGCCCGCGCACCGCGATGAAGAGTGGCCCCCGCTTGCCGCAACTAGAGAAAGCCCTCGCACAGAAACGAAGACCCAACACAGCCATAAATTAATTAATTAATTAATTAATTAATTAATTTAAAAAAAACAGATAAGAGTGAAGTGTTCTGGTGTTGTAAAAACAGCACTTCCTACTTGGCTAAAAAAAAAAAAAGTTTTGATCAGAAAAGTGACATTTTTCTGGATAATATTTAGTGAGATAGCTTGGAAGAAGGTGGAGAGGCCAGAGGCAGGGAGACTGGTCGGGCAAGAATTACGGTAACATGGCTATTTGAGGGCTTGGAGTGGAAAACAGAGGAGAACTGGGAGAAGTGAGAACTTGTGAGCAGTAGTTCTGAAAGCCACAGTAATGGTGTGGATGTGAGGGAAGAGGGAAGAACCGAAGACAGCGCAGGTGCTCAGCCAGCTGGACCCAGGCTTCCTTCTCCTTCCATCTCCCCCTTGTTCCTCTCCTCACCGGAGCGTGGCTGCTGCCACTGTCATGTCACCGAAACTGACGCTTGGGCGTCTGACGGGTTCCCCAAGCTCAACATGGTCAAAACTGAGCTCCACACTGCGTGTCACCAGCTTGCATCTCCTGCTGCGCTCATCTCGGTGAAGGGCCCACCATCCACCCTGTTGCCCAGATCAGAAAGACCCATTCCTTGCTGAACCTCCCGCGCCCATCTCTAACCACCTGTCAGCGCAATTTGCATAGATCCCCAAGCACACTATGAGTAGAATAGAATAAATTAGCATGGCCTCAGGGTGGGTTGGTGGGGAGAGACACAGCTCCTAGCCCTAATGCCTGTATCTTAAACAGAAAGGTTTAAGGTCCATCGGTTTGGCATATGCTAACTGAACATTTGCTGTGCTGGTCACTGGGGAGAGAAAGGGAGTCCTCACACCTGCCCTCAAGGAGCTCACAGGGTGCAGCAGTGGCTTCTGACCTTAAATAAGGACCTTTTTTTTTCAGTGTCAAATATTTCATGGGCAACCCTTCCCCCACCACGTTAGGATAACAATTATTTTTTAAGTAACTGCAGATTTTGTAAATATTGTATTGCAGTTTTAAATGAAGAGGAAGATTTTTTACGTTTATGTGTAAGAATCTACATTTATTTAAAAATCCAAATATATAATACATGACTTAAGCAGACTTTAGTGTTTAGTACATAGATGAATTCATGAATCATTTGTGAAAACTTAGAAGTGTGTGCCCGTTACCTCCAGCTGCTTCAAGTGTGGTTCACAGATTGGGAACCACTGGCCAAAAACATTTAAGCCATCTGGAAGTAGAGAGACGGGAGCAGAGACATCCACAGGGAAGGCGAGACTGAGGAGAGACAGCATGAGGATGGCGAGGGAAACAAAGACAGAAAGACACAGACTGCAGGACCGTTGAAGGAGTAGAGTAACAGGAGAAGATTCTCCTGGTCACATCGGCTTATAGCAGATAAAAAAAACCCATGGTTCCACAACATCGGATTCTACCAGATTTACCTTCATTATCATTTTAAGAAAAAAAGCTAATTTCAGAGTTTAAGAGGAGAAGCATGCAGTTATTTCCTTGTATAAAAAGGAATAGCTGAGAAAGATGTAACATGCACCCTAAGTGGAAAGAATATCACGCACAACTTTTGAAGGGAAGAAATAATATTCTATTTTTACACACTCCAGTGCCTATCACCGCGGCTTGGACATAGAAGATACTCAGTAAATAGTTATTGCCTTGAGTAGTAGAGACTGCTACTTTTAAAAATACAGTAATTTTTCTACTTTTGCGTAACAAACTTAGAAATAATTCACGAGGAGTTATTAGTGAGGTAGAGTGACAGACTGGTCATTCTTGTGTTTTGAATGGCAGCAGTCTCCTTGGAATTCAAAATAAACATTGTTGTCCATCGCATTGAGAGCTTTTGAAAGGATTGAAATTCAGGTCACTCCCAACTGTTTCCAGCGGCTGTTGTTGCTATTAGGGTCTCAAAGGCTGAAATAGCTTAGGCTTTATACCAGTTGGAAAGTAAACAGGAGTGAAGGGCTGTGCAGAACACAAGGGGCAGAGTATTTATACTGTTGAACTTTGCAGCTTACTTCTTCTTTCATGTATTTCAAAGGCTGTGTTTTCCTAGTAAACCAGCTTTATAAATAGATCTCTAAATGTTACTAGTCCTAATAATTTCTTTTATCGGCTATGATCCCTGTTAACACTTGATCTGAAATTTAAAGCATATGAAAAATAGTCTTTCATTCATCTGTTTTTTGTATGTATGAATTTTAATTTCTCGTATAATACAGCAAGAGTTCATTTCTGCATTACAATAAAAATCCATAGATGATAATCTTGAGTTCAGTGACCTCTCTTACAATCGAGTCTGCCTTTATCTTGACTGTTGTGGCTGAAGTTTATGGCACTGTTTTCCTGTGTAATTCATCCCGCTACAATGAATACGAGGGGCTTTCCAGATTCTTTTGTTTTATTGGAATTTTGTTATATAGACTGTGTTTTGAAATAGTGGATTATTTATTAGTTCAGAATGTTTTTGTTATCCTGAGGTTATGTCTGGTCACTAAATTATTCTTAAAACTAAGAAAAGTATTTTTGTATTTGGAAGCTAAGCTAGTTAACTGCCTCTTTCAAACTAGGATTTTAATCTCTTTGACACACTGAAATATAGAACAACATCTCTTTTCTAGATTTCATAGATTCTGTAACATTCACATAGATTTCATTTTCTAATGAGAACCTGTCTTTGCTTTGGTAAGGCAAAGAGTTATCTCCAAGGGATCAAAGTGAATTGTTACTTTATTGAAACTTTGCTGTGATGTTTTTGATTTTTATGTGTAATTTTTATTGCTATATAATATTTACAGTTGAATTTTTTTAGTATTATGCAGAAAAGTGTTCATTTTTATTTTCCCTTTAAAGAAGCTTGTATGGGTTATAGCAATATTCGTGTTCCCAAGGACTTTAGGTAATAGTTTTTCTTCTGAGATAGCTGATGGAAAAAGTGTTAAAGTTGCTAGAGATGCCAGTGTTCATAGCAGCATTATTTACGATTGCCAAGGTATGGAAGCAACCTGAGTGTTCATCGACTGATAACTGGATAGAGAAGATGTGGTGTATATACACAATGGAATGCTACTCAGTCATAAAAAGGAATGAAATCTTGCCATTTGCAGCAACACGGATGGACTTGGAGGGCATTATGCTAAGTGGAATAAGTCAGACAGAGAAAGACAAATACTGTATGATATCACTTAGATGAAAACAAAAAAGAAGTAGACTCACCGATACAGAGAACAAACTTGTGGTTGCCACTGGGGCGATGGAAGAGGGGAGGCGCAATATAGGGTAGGGGATTTAAAAAAGGGTTATTATGGGATTATATGAAGTCACGCGTGTGAAACTTTTGAAAATTATAAAGCACTATAGAATTTAAAAATAAAATAAAATACCAAACACTTTAAAAAAAAAGTTCCTAGGAATGCTATTTCAGTCATGTTTCTTAGTACACAGTAGGAATTTAGCAAGTAAAGCATATTAAAGAAAAAGACACTGGAATTTTAAATTTTTACTCCAACAAGTTACTAAGCTAGGAGCTTTATATACTTTAGTCATTTAATCTTCACAGCTGTTATTGTGGCAGATATTGATATTATCCCTGCACTTTACAGGAAAGTTAAGTAAATACTTCAGAGTCACACAACTTGTAAGTAAGCCAGAAGTCAATCTCAGATCTGTTTCCCTCCTAATATAATGATTTTTCTACAGTGTTACACTGTCTCTTTAAACAAAGGAAGTTTAAAAATATTTTTATTGTACAGTCATCGTAATACATGTTGTCTAAAAGTTCATTTTGCTTTTCCAAATACACCACAAAATAAGCATTTTTGCCATTAACTTTGTTTGATATTCCAGTAAATTTCAAATTCCATGGAAAACACTAGCAAGGAGTCAATGCTCTTTGAAAAATTTGCTTTTTTAGAAGCTCACAAAATATTCTAGCGGTAATATTACCTAATTCATTCCTTTAGCAGCTCCAATGTATACATTTTCTGGGTAAATTAAAGCAGCTTTAATAATACCTTCATCTGTGGAACAGTTTTTCAGTTGAATTAAAATGCATGGCTAAGTTCAAGTATAGGGAACAGACCTTGTAGATTCAGAGTATTTTAGAGTTTGGAGCAACCCCAGCTGTCAGCCTGTGGAGCTCTTAATCCAACTACACAATTTGTCTCTTTTTGTACTTCACAGTTTCTTTTTGATCTGTATAAAAAATACCTACGGTGCCCACGCTGTGACAGTCGTGACGCCGCCTTGGAGCCGTACAGCAGAGGCTGAGGTCAGCCTGTGAGCCGCCCCTCCTCACCCCAGCGCCTTTCACCTGGCTCTGCGCTTTTCTCATGTGTTTTGTGGTCTAATTACAATGTTCTCTTTGGTCTCTCATTGGTATCTTAAGCCGAGAGTGGGAAATAATGCTGGATTTAGTGGTAAATTGGTTTATAGGAAATACCGTAACTGTTAAACAAACCAACATGTTTCCTCTTTTCTCTAATCTTTTCTCCTACTTTCTTTAAGTTGCTTATCTTCCTGCATTTCTTTCTTTCTTTGGAGCCTTAAAATCCCTCCTCTTGACTCTAAGGTGTCAAAATGTCCTCCCCAAATTATACATGTCTGGTGCTTGAATAAACCGTATGTAATTGAGTTACAGAAATAAGTAAAATGTTTTTACAGAAATAAGTAAAATGTTTATGTTGTTTCAGTGGATATCGAGACCTTAGAAACACTACAATACAACCACCTCCACCACACCACCTCTCCCCCACCGTAACACACACACACACACACACACACACACACACACACACACACACACGGGATGAGTGGTGATGGCAGGAAGGAACAGAGTAGCATTGTTCAAGCACCTGAAGTTTCGAATTCTGAAAAGGAAGAATTGTTTAGAGCAAGGGCAGTGAGAAAGTTTGCCAGGACCCCAGAGAAGAGAGATCCTAGTTTAGGGTGATTCCATGATTAAAATACAGGGCAAGTTATAAGTTAGTACAAAAAGCACTCTGTTTTCCCAGGAATCAAATGAGATGCGCTGCCCTGGAGGTTAAAAGGACTGTAAAAGCTTCAGCAGGATGTGAATGAGTGGCAAGAGGAACTGAGTTTTCTGTAACTTGCACTCATGCATGTGTATCTATATATAACACCAAATTCATACCCCCAGTTCCTTTGTAGTGTAGAAAACTTTGTAGTGTAGTGTAACGAACATTGTAGTGTAGAACACTTTAGGCTGCTGACTGAATGTTCTGACTAAAGAGGACATTTATGAGAATGGAGAAATGTCGGGGAATCTTGGGGCCACTGAGGCCATGAGGTATGGGAGAGAAGCACCCTCTTTTCCTCCCTCCCTTTCTCCCTTTCTTCTGAAAGCGTATGTTGAACTATAGTTAAATATATGGGCAGTGACTATGCTAGGATCAGGGACTAAGTAGGGAAATAAATGCATCTCTTAGTTCAAGAAGCCCCTGGTGGGAAGAAGCAGACATTTTTATAATACAGGTGAGTGCTGGTCAGAATGCAGGTGTGTACAAGTAGCATCTGGGACGTAGAGGAAGGAGTCAGAAGGAGGCAGAGAAGATACTCCATGAGCTAAGGCATGAGTCGAAGCTTGAATGTAGAACCGGGGCTTGCCAGGGGGTCAGCAGTAGGAAGAGAGAGGGCATTCTAGGTAGAGAGGGTGGCACACCCTGCCCTGAGAACTTGTCAGTAGTCCGCTGTGGCTGAAATGGAGTTTTTGAGAGAACAGGAAGAGTAGGAGATGGTTAGAGGGTTCAGAGGGTTCAGATTATTCTAAAAGGTGCTCAGCTGCCATAAGTCACATTTTGAATTTTGGTTCTTCGTCAGTGGGAAACTGTGGAAGAGTTATTTGGCAATAACAGGTTCAAAAATAATAGCTAATATTTATTGAGTAGGTACTGTATGTCAGGCATTCTTTTAAATGCTTTACGCATAACTCATTTAATCCTTTCGAGAACTCTGTGAGGCTTGGATGCTGTTATTATTCTTCTATCAAAGATAAGGCAAACTATGCCTGCAGTCAGCTGCGGGATTAGGAGCCCAGGTGTTTGGGCTGCGTGCAGGATGTGTAGGGCCTGGAGAGGAGGATGCCAGTCAGGAGACCGTTCACAGGTGCAGGTGGGAGCGAGTGAAGGCCCGGGCTAGACAGAGGTGGTGAGAGTTCTGCTGCTGGTGAGGACAGAAAGTTCCAGAACTGCTTGGATAACTTTCTGGTGAGCAGCTATGCTGATTCCGGTCTTCCTGCCTCCTTGCTTATTGCTTTTTTCTCCCATTTAGAACTCGATTCTGTTCCTTCTGTTTAGTTTTTCTCTCTTCTCTCCCGTTAGTAATGCTTATGTCCTCATTCTTTTAACAAATATTTGTCAGGTTTTTAGTTGGTGTGAGGCTGCATTAATTACTGTGCAGTTACAGAAAAGAAAAAAAAAGAGAGAGAGACACACAGTCCCTGCCTTAACGAGGTGTATGACAGGTCAGATAAGTGCAGAACCTGTAATTCAAGTCAGTGTGAGAGGGGCCATCAGGATGATACAAACTTCTGGGAAAGCCATGGTCATTTGTATAGTTCATCTTCTGTTTGTATTTCTTAAGCGATTTGAGGGATTCATCTGAGCTGGCGAGGTCTGCAGTTCCCTAGCTTCTCAAAGTCAGAGCTGGGCCACTCATTGGGCCATTATGTAGCTATTTTTAGGGGCATAGAAGACTTACCGTCTGTGTCTTCTCCTCTTCTGTCTCTTACATGGAGATTTGTCATTGGATATAGGGTCTACTCGGGATGATCTCATCGCCAGATCTTTAAATTAATTATATCTTCAAAGACCCCTTTTCTAAATAGGTAGCATTCACAGGGTCTGGGTGTAAGGACATGGACATATCTTTTTGAGGACCACCATTCAATCCACTACAGGTACATACTCTTATTACCCCAATTTTCCAGGGAGGCACTGAGTGAGTGGGGGGTAAATCTGTTATGACCAGAAGCTGTACCTCTCCACCACCACACTGAGATGCTGTGCAAATTTATTCTGTTCTGTTTGTAGATGATCTGTTTTGAAGTATTACCTGTATGATAGCTAGTCTTTTAATTAATTAGGAATGAATTCACGCTTGGTAAGTTTTTTCTGCTTGTTGCATAGTATCTGTTTTGGGATGTATATGCATAAGATTCATTGATGAATTCTCTTGATAAAGACTGGAGTCACTGTGCCATGGGTAACTCCAGCAGAGAAGAGGCAGTATAGACTAGTTTTTCTGGTTCAGTGAGACCAGTCAGAAACACCAGAGTTCTAATCCTGACTTCATCACTTACTAGCTCTACGACTATGAGCAAGTTACTTCAGCTCTTAAAACCTCAGTTTATTTACCCATAAATTAGGAACCCCTATTCTGTAGAGTAGATCGATTAGTTGAAAAATTAAACCTGAGCATTTAATAAGTAGTTTGCTAAATCAACTGTACTTCAGTTTAAAAAATTAGTTTGCCTAAATTAAGCATATTAATTTTTAAAAACTATAATTCCAATGTCTATGAATTTTTAAGGCTTATTTAGCCCTCTTTACTAGTAAAAGCTATACTTTTTTTTTTTTTTTTTTTTAAAAGCTATACTTTTTAAACAGTTGTCTGTATCACAAATGATGGCGCTTGCTTCTTCTTTTTTTTTTGGCTGCCCCACGCGGCTTGCGGGATCTTAGTTCTCTGACCAGGGATTGAACCCGGGCCCCCTGGCAGTGAAAGCGTGGATTCCTAACCCATGGACCGCCAGGGAATTCCCGGAGCTTGCTTCTTTAAATTAAAATTTTAATACATGAGCATTGTTCATTATCCATGTACATATATGGTATTTTTTAAAGCCTAGATAATATTTGCTTTGCCTGTTTGTGGTATCTCCCTCAGCACACTTTGGTTTTATTGTTTATGTTTTTTTTTTTTTAAAAAGATCATTTCTCTTACCCAGTGCCTGACACACATATCAAAAAGGTAAAAATTGCAAGAAAGAATGTTGCTCAGGTCACAATATTGGATTATTGTACTCTCAGCATTTTGTGAGCGCTAGCTTCTTCCTAAGGAGACATTCTTGTTAAGGTTGGAGGTCACTGTCTCTTTTTAAGAGCCCTATGTTCCAATTCTAAATAATATTTCCTAGATGGAAAACATGACCATCTTTCATTTTATTGCCCTTTTAAGGTAGATGTTTACTGAGAATACTGGATGCCGGATAAAACAAACTGCCGCAGTCTAGTCGTTCTTACTTATTCTTGTTTGTTTTTCACTTACTCATTCTTGTTATTCTTGTTGTGTAAGCCCATTTGATAATAAGGTCATGGTGCTTGGCTATATTTTTCGTCTGTTTTTCTGAGGAAAGAACTGATTTTTTTTTCAATATTGTCTTCTCTTATCCTATTAAATTCCTGACAACTGAGAAGTTTTCAAAAATAGATATTTTAGAAAACAGTATTTTTTGAAATATGTCTTATTTTTTGGTATTTTATAAAAACTCTTAGACTGTAGTCTTAACATAATCTGTCTTGAATAGGACTGTTGTTTAGATAATGCGAAACGCTGTGAAGTGTTAGGCCCAACTGAGTAGTATTTGTAAATATTTGTTTTCCACTTTTGTGCAGATAGTACAATAATAGCTGCAAAGTTTTTGACCATTAGCATTTATGAAGCTTGCTTCAGGCAGAGTATATTATCACAGAGTTGAATGGAGTGATGGATTTTTTTTAAAATTTATTTATTTATTTTTGGCTGCGTCGGGTCTTCTTTGCTGCGCGCGGGCTTTCTCTAGTTGCGGCGAGCGGGGGCTACTCTTCGTTGCTGTGTGCAGGCTTCTCACTGCGGTGGCTTCTCTTGCTGCGGAGCACGGGCTCTAGGCACGTGGGCGTCAGTAGTTGTGGGACGTGGGCTCAGTAGTTGTGGCTCCTGAGCTCTAGAGCGCAGGCTCAGTAGTTGTGGCGCACGGGCTTAGTTGCTCTGCGGCATGTGGGATCTTCCCTGACCAGGGCTCGAACCCGTGTCCTCTGCATTGGCAGGCGGATTCTTAACCATTGCGCCACCAGGGAGGCCCGAGTGATAGATTTTTAAAAATATTCTGACCCAAATGATATTGCATTACTCATACTGCTCCTACTATTAATCTTTTCCTGGAGTAGAAAATGGTTAGTTCCTACCACACCCCATTTAAACATCCTCACCCCCTCCTTCACACACACATAGACACCCATGTGTACACACCCACATTTCTAAGTGGATGTAACAATGTAGAAAAAGAAGATAAACTCCACTTAGAGAAGTATATGTAAGTAGCAGTTTTCCTCTCTGCATTTACTTTTTCTTTAAATTGATATCAAACAAAAGCTACAGGCATACCTTGGCGATACTGTGGGTTCGGTTCCAGACCACCGCAATAAAGTGAATATTGCAATAAAGTGAATCACATGAAATTTTTGGTTTCTCAGTGCATGTAAAACTTATGTTTACACTATGCCGTAGTCTGTTACGTATGTAATAGCATCATGTCCAACAATGTACGTACCTTAATTAAAAAATACTTTATTGCTAAAATATGCTAACCATCCTCTGAGCTTTCAGCAAGCCATAGTAGTAAAAGATCATTGATCACAGATCACCATGACAAATATAATAACAGTGAAAAAGTTTGAAATATTGTGAGAAATTACCAAAATGTGATGCAGAGACTTGAAGGGAGCAAATGCTGTTGGAAAAAGGCACCAATAGATTCACTGGATGCAGGGTTGCGACAGACCTTCAATTTGTAAAAAAAACAAAGTGCAATAAAGCAAGACGAGGTCTGCCTGTATTTGGAAATCTTTTGGAGTTTGCTCTGAAAAGGTTCCAGATGTGTTGTTTTCTGTACCCTTACTCTTTAGGAAATATATTAATATGTTTAATATTTAATCTGATATTAAATATAAATAAAAATTTCTGTTATTAATAGAAGATGTTTTGAAACATGTATAGGTGTTCTTGATTATTTAACATACCATCTCTAATTTGAAGTAACTTTTAAAACGTAAAGCTAAATTTAGTCTATGGTAAGAGATATGAAAGCATCAGGGATGTCAAATTTTTAAACTTGAATATTTTAGGATTTTTATACACACACACACACACACACATCACTTATACTTTTTACTTAATATATTCAACCCTAACATTCCTTTTGGCAACAAGCCATTCCTTTTTCAAATCTAAATATGTAATGGATTTAAAGTATTAGAAATTGCATCTGGGTTATGTTGTGTTATCTCAATTAGCATCATAACATCTAGTTTTACAGTTACTGTTAGTGATTTTAGGCTTAAGGAAACAGCATTTATCAAAAGTTAGTGGTAAAACTTCAGTTACCCCCAAAACCTCAGGGCATAGCTAATTCTGAATAACTGAATTTTCTAGATAAATTGACATTAAATACCTCAATTCTTTAAAATGTTTACTGTAACATTTTCCTAGAAGTCTTTCAAAAATGATTTCTTTGTGTATTAGTTTCCTATTGAGGCTGTAACAAATTACCACAGACTTAGTGGCTGAAAAAAGCCCACAAATTCATTATCTTACAATTCTGGAGGTCAGAAGTCCAAAATGGGTCTCACTGAGCTAAAATTATGGTGTTGGCAGGGTTGCCAGGGTTCTGGAGGCTCTAGGGGCAAGGCTGTTCTCTTGCTTTTTCCATCTTCTAGGGACTGCCTGCTTTCTTTGGCTCCCATTCTTTCCATCTTCTAAGGCGACAGAGACTACAGAGTCTCTCACCTCACATCATTCTAACACTGACTCTTCGGCCTTCCTCTTCCATATTTAAGGACGCTTGTCATTACATTGGGCCCCCTGAATAATCCAAGATAATCTCCTTATTTTGAGGTCATCTGATTAGCAGCTTTAATTCCACTTTAAGGGTACCTTAATTCCCCATTGCCATGTAATTTAACATTGTTTACAGGTCTGGAGATTAGGATAGAGACATCTTTGGGATGTCCATTTGGGCCATTATTCTTCCTACCACACTTTGCCTTCTTAAAGTGTCGAACAATGCGTACTGAACTGACTGTAATTATGTAGATTGCAGAGATAGGCGAGATAGGAGGTCTGACTGATTTAGTTCATCACCATCTGCTGCCCCAAAGTGAAATTAAAAGTCCCTTGCAAGCTTCCTCAGCTTGGTTGCTGGGCCTTTTTTGTGGTCCACTAGTACTTTTTGTAGGTGACTATACTTCTGCAAACATAGTAGAGATTTTCTCTACCGGGGTCGCTAAGGGCTATTATTGGGATACAGCTTAGTGTTTGTTGGGATACAGATCAGTGTTTTGACACCCTTGTCACTCCTGGGAAGTACAGTGCTCTTCAGTAATCTTTCATTTGTCCACTCTCTTCATTACCGAAAAGCCATTCCCATCCTTATCATCACATCTCTCATCGTTACCACAGTTGATGTATCTGCCTTCTGGTCACTTAGGGTGCCAGTTCTTTAAGACGTCTGATCTTTGTCAGATTCTAGTCTTGCCCTGGTCTTTTTGCTGTCTGCTGCACCCTTTGTTCTTTTTTTTTTTCCTTTGTGTACAAGAGTACTTTTTGTGTGTGTGTGTTTTAAGATGAAGAAATGGAATTTTGAGTAACTTGCACAAAGTTACTCATCAATGGCTGATTCAGGATTTGAACCCAAGGTTACTTAATCCAGGAGAGCCCGGGTTTACCGCTCTACTGAATTGCTATCCAACGTTCATTCTAAACCCTGAGCTTTTTCTTTTGAAATCCGTTTGTCGTGACATCTTAATGAAGACGGCTTTGCAACTAGAAGGGAGAAACTTACATTGCACATAATTTCATTTACTAGCAGGAAGATAGGAATAAGATGGACGGATGCTTTCACTCTGCCTTGCCCCTCTAGAGGGCTGAAGTAGGAAATCTGAGGGATGATACCTTTGTTTTATCGGATTAAGTAGAAACAGTTCATGTAAACCGAATTCTCAACTTGGGAGGAGATAAGGAATTGGGCTGTTTTTGTGACAGTCTTCTAAGGGAAGATAAGAGAGGAAATAAAGGGGTGAACTAAAAGACATCAGATATAAAGTGCCTGTTTACTCCCTGTGAGTCACTCACATTATTCTGCTTTAAAAACATGTTAGGAATTCATCTAATCTTCTTCGAGGCACACCCACTTCCCTCTAAGCCTAGTATAGTTCACAGATAAATCGGTCTTTCTCAGCTCACCACTTCTGCTGTGCAGTTACCTTGCCAGCGGTGATTTGATGTCCTGCGGCGGGCCAAGCTTCCTCTTCTGTCTCAGTTTCTTCCTTATATAAATGAGTACCTGATGACTAACAAATATTTTACCCAATCCTGAACGTTCCATTGCCTTGGCAATATTTCTGGGAGCTGAAAAAGCCATCTAAGGTACTAAGTACATAGTGATGGTCACTTTATCTTCTAATTCATGTTTTGCTTTATTTGGCTACTCTTCTTAGTTGCCTACATTCTTGGTTTCCACAAATGATTATTTGCAGAAAACATCCATTTTATGCATATTTGCTCTCTGTCCTAAAGTTTAGGACACTGTATGCAGAGTTAATTTTCCTTCATTTGCGTGCTTTTGTACTCTGTTTGGGCCGTATAATGCCTGAAGCTTCATATTCTTATGTACAGTGAGGAGATTTTATACAGAGCATATAGTTAGTTGCTAAATGACTTCTATACTCCTTAACTCCTTCCCTCCCCTCCCCTCCCCTCCCCTCCCCCCATATGCATTCTCATTCTCTTGTTAGGTTACCTGTTTGTATGCGTTCCCAGAAAAGGCCCTTGATGGACTTGAGCTCTGACAGTTGGAACTGATACCTTAACATATTTATATTTCTTTAGTTTAAAATTTTTCTTTTAGAAGAAGAGAAAGCATAAAAAATATTCTCTATATTGGAAACTGTACTAGAAATCAGGAGTCCTAATTGGAGACTGTACTAGAAACAAGGATTCATGCTCTTTGCTTCTATTGTCAACTTTTTCAGAAAGATCTAGAAATCTTTTATGCCTCATTGATTAAATCATAAGAATGACTGAAGTTACTTAGAGATTTGGCATCTGAATAGTCCAAAATATTGAAGTCGCTATTCTTGAAAGTAACTACTGCCTCCAGCAAAAATGTTTTGAAACTATATATATGATAATTTGGAGCTGGGAAAATTTAGTTAAAACCTGAGAAAATGCCTTGGCTATAGCAAATTATTACTATCTGAATCTCCTGGATAAATGAGTTATTCTCTCTAGCTGAAGGAGACTATGTGGTACAATGGAAAGAATATGAACTTCATTGTCAGACAGAGCTGAAGTTTATCTGGGTAACATTGACTTGATTTCTGTATTAGAAAGTACGTGATTTAACATTTCTAGGAGTTCAGAATCTTTTTTATAAGCAGCATTTATTATAAGGTGCCAAAGATGCAGTTGTAGGTAGCGGCAGGCTGTAATGAAAAAGTTTTTGATTAAAAAAATTGCTAGCAGAGTAGAAAGCGGGCACCTTCTTGTCCCCTACTCTTCGGTGTCACTTGCAGTGTCATGGAGTGTGAGAGGCCATCCCTGATGAGCATAAGAATTTAAGCTGACCTTTATTTATTCCAGTGCTTGCACATTTTCCTCAGGCTTCAGAAGATGCATCCCTTCTGCTTTTGGCATATGACCATGTCACAGGCATCTTGAGGGTTTTTTTTTTTTTCTTTTTTAAAAAAATTTTCTAGTTTGAACTGAATTCTGGGTATTCGGCACATTAACCTTTCGTAATAGTCTGAGAGTTTGGTATTTTATCTGTATGATAGATCAGTTCTTGAATGAACTTTTCTAATAACATTCATTGTCTGAGGTACACCTTGCTCCTGGGTGCCTAGGAAGGTGGTGAAGATCAGGACAAGAGCCAGGTACTGGAACACCTGTCACGTAATTAATAATAGCTAAATCATTGTTCTAACTGATTTATATATATGAACTCATATAGCACTCATGGTATCTTTTCTGTGAAGTAAATGATATTCTTATTCAGTAATTTATATACGAGCCAAGTAAAGCACAGGATTAGGTAACTTGCCCGAGACCATCCCTTTAGTAAATGGCAGCACCGTGCGTTGAACCCAGCCTGGCTCTCGCTCTGTGGTATCCTACCCTTAGGTTAACAGATGCATCTTTAGTGTGACATTCTGGTGCTCTTAGGGACTGCTGAGCTCTAAGTGACTGTCAGCTTAGCTCCTCCTGTCGCCTATCTCTACCCACCCGTTCCTTCACACCACACCCTGCGCAAATGCCCTATGGCGGCCAAAGTGCTATTGTGCTACTAAATTTAGATTGTACTTTGACTCACTGTTCTATTTTCTGGTTCTCTTCTCTGAAGTCAACATTGTAGAAAAGCTGTAACCTATTGGAGCACCTTCTCTTTTGGCACACTGAACGGAGCACTTTTCTAAGCCATGTTTACTTGCCCTGGTCGTCAGAGGTGGCTTCTTTATTATTGACGAAGGGGTGTTTTGCCAACTACTTTACTCATGTATTCTTAACCATTTATTAAACATCCCTGGGCCAAGTTCTTTACAACTGTTAGGAGAATGGAGATGGGTAAATTGTAGCATGACCAGGAGGCTTGGAGTCTAGAATACCACGACTCTAAGATTCTTCAGTAAATCTTCAGGAACATAAATCTTCAGGAAAATGACAACGACACCAGTACCTCATATCTTTCAAATGGTTTGCAGAATATAAAGCTTCTATTTATATGCTTCCTTGCTGAAGTCAGTGGTACAATATCCGGCATACACACAAATATACACATATTGATTTTATAATAATATAATATTATATAATTATATAATGATTCAATAGAATTATCATCTGAACACATTTTCTTAGTTTGCTTATTTATAAGGCTTGATTTAAGACATCTCTGTAGTCTTAAGTACCATTTTTGTCCTAATCTATGATTGCATATGAATTATATTTCTATATGAAATACATTTTATTCTCACTTTTTGGATTCAAAACTAAGACATTTCAGAAAGATTTATGCATTATCTATTTAGTAGAAATCTTTCAGTCACTTTCTAATATGTAAAGACTAAATGAATCACAGAAGAGGAGGAATTTACAACAAAAGACTTGTTAGCAAGCATTTAACATGTACTGCCGTCCTTGTAAAATTATTTTAAGCTCTATCTGTTGTCACACACTGAAGGATGAAGGAAACAATGTGGCTTTGGCTGGAGCTTATCACTTCTCAGAATAACTTTGTTGTATTATCTTCAGTGGCATTTTAGCTTAGTTGGCCCACTTCAAAATATCCATCAGAGACACTAGAGATTGACTTAAGCATTGATGACTTGCAGCTCCATGCACGTCTAATTTTGGAACCCTCAGAGTTTGGAATTCTACAACTCTAATTTTGAAATCCTGCCATGTCCGACAGCAGTTCTCCCTACTTGAGGGGCAAAAGGAAATAATAGTTCTAATATTTGTAATTAATGATTTTTTTATTATTCTCTTATTAAAAATTACCCATTATAATATTTCAGCATTTTATTTGCACAAGCATTACTGGAAAGAAGTCCATGAAAATAGTGTGTAATCTTTTTTGAAATTACACTCTACCTGAACTATGAAGTCGGGGTCCTTATCAGAATAAAATTAAATAGATATAGAAAGAACCAAGAGAAGGAGAAATGCCAAAAAAAAAAAAAAAGAATAGAAGCTTGAACTTTAAACATGCCTGTTTAAAAATTCAAATGGAAGAGCAAACACTCAAGAAGAGTTTAGAAAATTTTGAAGAACAAAGTGAGAGGATTGTCCTACAATATATCACAATGTAAAGCCAAGGGCAGTGTGGAATCATCGCTAAGAGGCTGAAGAATCATTTTAATGCTTCTGCTGGAAAAGATCATTCTCATCTCAGAGTTTTCTGGCTGATCTGTCTCTAGTTTAGTTAAATCCACAGGTTTCTTTCCTAGTGAAGCTATTTCATTTACTAATTAGCATTTATTTGGTAAATTTATTGTGTACCTCTTTCATGCCAACCATTCTGCCAAATGCTAAGGAGAGAAAAATTGGTATCTGAGTGAAGACTACTGGATTTACTGTTTATACAGGGCCCCGTAAACTGCTTGTACTAAAACAGGATCCTAGTGAATTTATGAGTGTGCAGTAAATCAAGGGGCATCCCTTAGATCCTCCAAAATCAAGACCCTGAAACTTTATTGAACTTAAAAAGCTCGAGGCAGATTACTGGGTTCCATCCCAGAGACTGATTCTAGAGTGAAGTCTCTCTCACTCCACAGCCCATGTATTTACTGGCCCTTACTGCTTGTTTATTTCATCTCCCCCAGCAAATGGTAAGATCCTTGAAGGATTCATTTCTTATTCTGCTCTGTGATATCTCCTACAAACCTATAACAGAGTCTTAATGTGCAAGTGATGCTAAAATATGCGTACACATGAGGAATTAAATCCAGGTAACGTAGTGGTTTACCTGACCAGGCCAGTATATGTCTATGGCCAGTATATGTCCCATAAAGGAAAAACTGAAAACAACTGAGGTCAGCTCAGAAGGAAAAGTCTTCTGGTGCAGCTGAATATAAATTGTTCTCTAAGAGGAAATGGAGGAGTGGAAGAAGCTTCCTTTCTTTTTGCTTTAGGAAATGATATTCATTCTCTGAAGAAGGACTGATTGACTTTTTGACTCTTTATGAACTGATTATTTCTTATATGATAAATAGGCAAAGATATTGTATAGTAAAGTTCACTTAAATATGGTAGGATTTTTGGCTCTGCCTAATGATTTTCAAGCTTGCTTAATCAATTCTCAGAAGCTACCTATTGGCTAACAAGAGTGTGCTTCTCCAGCTGAGATGATGTGGACATAGATGTGTGTTTTACTGCTGTTGGAAAATGCATACTTTGATGATTCTTCCTTATGTCTCATCGCAGTTAACTATTTTCAGAATGTGAGGAGCTCAGTCTCCTTTGTAAGTCATATGTTCCATTTAGTGGCAACTGTTTCTTGACAGTGTAACATATACTCTAGTATAATTTAAAAATATCCTCAAGTTGTCCGGTTGAGTGGCTGAGAGATTTGTTTAAAGAAATGTGGGCAACATTCTTGTGGTTGGAAAAAATAGGGAGAAAATGAAATTATTGTTCAAAAGATGTTTTTAAACTCGTATTATGAAGTGGATTATATCTGAGATTTAGGGTCTGTTTTTAAAATAAAAATGAGAACAGACTAAATGCTAGCTCTGTAAATATTGGGTTGGCCAAAAATTTCGTTCTGGTTTTCTGTAGCAGCTTATGGAAACCCGAACGAACTTTTTGGCCAATCCAGTGTCTTCTAAATAGGAGTTACGTAAAGAGACAGTATTAAAATTAACTTCTGATTATGCATTCTCTGACTTCAGTAGAGCACTTGTTGACTAAGTGAATGAAAATAAGGTATAAAAATCTCTTAATATATAGCAGTGTACTATAGGTAAAAATCTCATTTTAATGTATACTAGTATTATGTAAGTCAGAATAAGAAACTTTCCCCAAGCAAAAAACTGTAAGAAAGAACACAGAGAAGGAAAAGATTTTGTCCCTCAGATTTTGCTTCATAAAATAGTGGTATTTGAAACTGGCTAAAAAAGGACTGATCTAGTTTCATATAGTGGCAGTTGGAAAAAAGGCCCATCAGAGAAACATCAGGCCCATCTGTGACTTGGTCATAGAGCCTGGAGACGGCAAGGCCGGGTTGGGTAACTTTAGGTGGTCTGGTTTGATTAGTGCTTCTGGAGCAGGAGGGGAGTGGCTAGAAATGTAGTGAAGTTGTGTGTTGGTAGATATGGGTCTCCTTTGTTTTGCTTTGTTTTTTAGTAAATCTAATTTTCTTATGTGATATTTGAAATTATTAGGCATAAATTCTCTCTTTATATATGTCCCTAATGTTTCTACCTTATTTTATATTTTGAACCACCAAATGTACTTCTTAAAAGTTAGCTTTATTTTTATCAAAATGTTTTATGGGGCTTCCCTGGCGGCGCAGTGGTTGAGAATCCGCCTGCCAATGCAGGGGACACGGGTTCGAGCCCTGGTCTGGGAAGATCCCACATGCCGCGGAGCAACTAGGCCCGTGAGCCACAACTACTGAGCCTGCGCGTCTGGAGCCTGTGCTCCACAACAAGAGAGGCCGCGATAGTGAGAGGCCCGCGCACCGCGATGAAGAGTGGCCCCCGCTCGCCGCAACTAGAGAAAGCCCTCGCACAGAAACGAAGACCCAACACAGCCAAAAATAAATAAATAATTAATTAATTTTAAAAATTAAAAAAAACGTTTTATGCAAATAGTATAAGAAATTAAAAGTTTTATATACAAAAAAAGCTCCTCAGCAGTCCCTTTTTTGCACCTCCACTTACCTGGTCTCTTCTATCAGAGGCAACCAATTATTTCTCCTGGTATTTACCTTTGTATTTCTAAATAATAATCATCTGCTAACTCTTGAATCATCAGTTTTAGTTATTATTCACTGACTTCCTCTTTAGGTAGGTGAGAATTTTACCTTACTTCTAGTTCTGTTTCTCTTCCAGTTTTGTCAAGATCATCATTTTGGGAGGATTATTTAACAGTAAATTTTTTTAAATATCTATATTCAATCTTTTCATTCTTAGGACAATATAAATATTCAGTGCTGAGCCAAAGTTTGGGAAAATTCAGTGTATCAGAATTCAACAAGAGGGTTGACAGTGCCCCACAGAGACCAATTCCAGGTATTGTGGGCCCTAAAGGAGTGTATGACCCATGGCCCCCTCACTCTGTGGATTAGCTTAGTGTGCTGGGCTGGTGATTGCAGGCCTTCATTTCCATATATATATGCATATATATATATATAATTTAGCATTTCAGAGAGTATATATAGATTGGTATTGGAGGATGACTGGATTAAGTAAGCTTGTGGGAAATGGGAGAATATTTTCTAAAAATACATTTTATGAAAAAACTCTTCTTTCACATTCTTCATATATTTATTTATATTGTTCTACTGTGTTGTGTGTACAGATAATGTCTTTGCTAGGAATGAGACATGCATCTTCCCTTTTGTTATTGGACTTCTCTCTCATCTTTCTTTTGTCTTTATACAGTTTTCATTGTTTTATTACTTAAAGCTACTTAATTGCTTTTCTCTGTCCCTTTATGTGAGTAAAGGGACATGCCGTAATCCCTTTTAGAGGCCATCTTCCATCAAGAGATTACAAAATCATTTGAGTTGAAGTGGCTTTCAAATTAATGCTGTTGTGTTCCTTGTTCTCTGTTATTTTTTATTTCAAGCACTTTTCTCTTTAAAAAAATATTTAGTGGCTTCTTCCTATTTGTAAAATAGTTACACCTTTCTTGAAGAATATTTGGAAGATACAGAAAATAAGAAACTCATATGCCATCCAGAGAAGACAAACATATTTTGGGATATGCTCTTCTAGTCTGACTATATACATACACATACACAGATAATAGGAGATAATCAACATATAGTAACATAATTAATTATAATTTTGACAAATGCATGTGGTATAAGAACACAAATAGCTTTTTAAAAAATTAAAGTGTAGGGAATTCCCTGGCAGTCTAGTGGTTAGGATTTGGCACTTTCACTGCTGCGGCCCCAGGTTTGATCCCTGGTCAGGGAACTAAGATCCTGCAAGCTGCGTGGAGCAGCCAATAAATAAATAAATAAAATAAAATAAAAATTGAATAGTTGATTTACAATATTGTATTAGTTTTGGGTGCACAGCATAGTGATTCAGAGAACACAAACAGTTTTAAGGAAGGGACTAGCATTATCAAATCTGCAAGCAGATTTCGTCATTTAAAAAAAAACTTATTGTCATAATACATACTAAAATGCCTCTGTAATATATATATATATATTCTCCAATGTATGTAAATTTGTCAAAAGTTATTTCTCCTTAGGAGATATTACAGAATCGTGGCCTAGTAGCATTGAATACTAATGTGAAGAATCCTTCTGCTTTTAACTTTTATCTTTCGTATATAAACTTTTTCATTTGAATCTTTCATTTCAGCCACTGGTCAAGTGCCAGAGTAGTGAGACATACTGCTTATACTGAATTTGCCCGTGAAAGTACCATATGATGATTTTAATGTTAAGTAGATTTATTTTATAAATACATGGAAATGCCATACATATCCTAGGCTATTTTTTAATAGTTCAAGTTACGGTATAGTGCTAGCTAATTTACATCTATTACATCATTTAATCCTCAGAATAACCCAGTGAGATAAGTAGTAAGCTTTTTTACAGATGAGGAAACAAATTTAGAGAAGTTAATTAAGTTGGACTAACTTACTGTTGTGAAGATATCAACAGTAAGTCTTGCTTGGCTCCAAATAAAATTCATGCTTTTAATTTTCTTGATATTATGCCCTCGTCTTGTAATGGTGAGGTAGATGAGTAGGAAATATTATACCCACTTCTCAAATGAGAAAACTGAAGCAAAGAAGAGACTAAGATTTCAAGTACAATGTAAAAGGCAATGAAATAGTAGTCAGCCTATTCTTTCTGAACTTGACTTTTCCTGTCTCTGTATAAGGGGATTGATTCATCTGTATCAAACTGCGCTACAGTGGTGGTACCAGGAGGCCAGTGGGGTGCATTCTGAATTTTCTGCTTATACTTGCAGTTCAACTAGAGAAGCTGTACTTTTTAAATTTGCTTTATATATTGGACCTTGAAACACATTTAAGCGTAACGAAGGATTATGTTCCTAACCTAGCTTGGAAATAAAAATTTGGACTTTCAGGTTTGATTTGCTACTTTACTTTTATTCTAGGTGAGATCATAAGTAAATCAGTTCTCTATTATATTTTTCTATAAAATGACCTGTCATGGCCTTTTTTTGGATAGTAAAAAATTTAATGAGAATTAATTTATGTAAGTGGGTATTGATCTTGATGAGTGTTTTTAATAACAACGTGCGTTGGATTTCCTATCCAAGTAGTTATGATGAATTTTTTTTTTTTGTCTAAAGCATTTCATATATAGCAATGATATTGAGTCTGTATATAGATATCCATGCTCTGTATTTTTGGTGAACTAAAGAAAATAAATTTATATTATAGAATGAGAAATTTTGATTAGACTAGTAGGAAATTGTGATAATTTGACATCGACTAAGTTATTATAGTTTGTCTATCAGGCAGCCTGAAAAAATAAAGATTTCATTATGATTTTGATGTTGATATTAAGGAAAGTCAGTCTAGATGACCAGTTAAGATCTGTGTGAGTCTTTGATTTCTCAAGCCTTTTCTGAGAATTTTGTCGTTTCAGAAACTGGCCTAGTTTTCTGAATATCCAACTTTATCAAACATAGGCTATACAAATATCTAAGATACAGCAAATATTATTGGTTATTCTGAAATGAAAAATTGTAATGCTCTCAACTGGACCTTCTGTCTAGTGCTATTTTTACAAGTCTGCTGTACCTCAACAAACGTTCCTACTAAATAACTGGTTTCTTACAGCCATACACATCAATATTCCAGCACATTTAACTGCTGGCCTCTTTTTTCAGAACTAACGTAAGACACATAATTCAACCAGAGCACAGTGAGTCGTGCCACGTCTTGTTTTCATAGGAGCACCAAAGCATAAGCATATGCCAGTGTTTGCTTTGGGGTAGGTTTCCCTAGAAAACAGGAGATCAGTGAGGTGCTAAATTGCAATTTTATGTGACAGACAGCTGAAAGCAAGGCCATGCGTGAAAGCAGCCAAACCCTTAGATGTTGTGCATGTCAAAACGGGAACAAAGGTTATAATGCAAGTTTAATTTCCTTAAATATGGATCCCAACATTAATTGAGGTCTGCAGCTTATCCACAGCCTTGGGTGTGGCCTGTGAACACAGCTGCTAACTCTGATCTGTAATTTTTATATATTTTTTTGCCATGTATGACTGGGCCTTTGGGTTGTAACCATTGATGCAAATGAAAATGAAGGAAACATAACATACATATTTTTGGCTTTGGTGTTTGTGTCATCAGAATTTTTTTTGTTCATAGAACTTCAGTACTTGGAAGCATTTTTGGAGAAAGTTTAATATGCTGGATTTCTTTGTGGGGATTGGAAACAGAGCTTGTTCTCTGGCCAGTCTGTGATAGTTTCTTATCTATGCAAACTCCATTGCTAATCACTGTGATGGTTTCAGAGGCATCCAAGGCCCACACTGTCCCCCATACATGACTTCTGCGGGCAGGTGCACATAACTGCCTGCTTTGGTGAGCCTAGGTGTTGTCCTTGTACCTTGGATTCAGGGAAGTGCCTGAGGGGAATTCAGAAAAGGAGAGTCATTGACCTCACCTTTCTCCTCCATCTAACTTTTCAGAAACAAATGTAGCCAGCACCAAGTCCTGCATTGTTGTTAGGTGAAAGAACTGTTTAGAAAGCCAGTTCTGGGGATTTAGGGGTGATTCTGTATCTTATGGATGATTTGTAACTGAGTTATCTCTGCCATTTCCCATTGCCGCCAAAACTCCCCCAATTACTTTCCCGTGATTATGGTAGCCAAGAGCTGACGTTTTCTGAAATGGGACCTGTGAAGTGGCTTTCACAAGACTATATTGTGTTTAATGTTAGACTCTTCTCTTCTCTTACAAAAGCCTAGAGCCTGAAAGATTATAATTGCCATTTATGTTCAGCTTTCATGTCATGGAGAATGATAAGTATCATGGCTGACACTATAATAGTGCATATTTACGTGGCAAGCACTATTCGGAGCACCTTACATTGTTCCTTTTGTTCTCACAATGCCCTATAAGATGCATTAGTGATGGCTTAATATTGTCATTATTCTTATCTTACATGTGAAGAAACTAAGAACGCCTAAGTAACTTTTGTTCTAGGTCGAACAACTAGTGAACGGAGGAACTAGTGTTACTTGAAAACTGGGTTTGCCTCTTGGTGGGTGTCGAGCCAAAAGACACAAGCAAGCCAAAGATCAGGAGAAGGGGGATTTATTACTTGCAGCCAGTAAGGAAAACCCTGGGGATCTTTCCCACAGCAGTGTCTTCCCGAACAGCAAAATTGGGGACCTTTTAAGCTAAGGATACAGACATATTCATGAAGGGGTTTGAACAGAGAAGAATTCAACATAGAATTGGGGAAGCGGTTCACAGAGTCCAAGCTTCAGTGGATTGAAGTCACAAGTGTCAGAAAAGGTCAACATCATCATTCCTTAGGTTCTGACCAGTCTGTGGTTTTGGCATCCTCCAGCTGGGTGGGGGCCTTAGTGCGTGCAGAGCTCAAAGGTATGAGTCAGATGGTTATGTATGTATATCCCCTGAGGAGGAACTAGGACTCGGTTTTATCACTGAACTAGTGTCTCTTGACTGCTTTTCCTTTGTTCCTGCATTCCCTCAGTTTCCTTAAGATCACTAATTACTGAGACCCTTCAAAGGCAAGCATTGTGGCCAGGCTTAGATCACAAAATGGCTTAGGCCAAGATGGCTTCTCTCATGTCAAAAGCCATGTCTGGTTCTCTTTCTCTGGGGACTCCCTACACTACCTGCTTACACTAGGATTTGACTCAGAGAAATCCGCTTCTCAACTCTGTGAGATACTGGACATTCTAGGGACTACATTGCTCATCAAAGTGACCAGGCTAAGAATTTCTATTTTTTTTAAAAATATTTATTTATTTTATTTTTGGCTGCATCAGGTCTTAGTTGTGGCACGTGGGATCTTTGTTGCGGCACATGGGATCTTCGTTGCGGCGTGCAGGCTCTTTGCTGCGGCATGTGGGCTCTCAAGTTGTGGCACGTGGGCTCTCTAGTTGTGGCGCATGGGCTCTCTACTTGTGGCTCATGTGCTCAGTAGTCGCGGCATGCGGGCTTAGTTGCCCTGTGGCATGTGGGATCTTAGTTCCCCGACCAGGGATCGAACCCGTGTCCCCTGCATTGGAAGGCGGATTCTTAACCACTGGACCACCAGGGAAGTCCCCAGGCAAAGAATTTTTTAAATTTACCTATGGTTTACTTGTCTTTGAGGGCAGTATTAGTGTCGGGGTTATCTACCAGTCTGTCCTGAGTCTCACACCTTGTCATATATACCTAAGGGAAATAAAAGAATTAGCTAATATTGACAGATTTTCAGAAAGAACAAGAACACTGTATGATACAAGCTGTGTTACAGAGGTGTTTGTGTTCCTCTGAGCTTGAAGGGATCTTGTGGCCACTTGGTCTTGTCTTCTATGAAAGAATCCCTGCAGCAGTGTTACAGGTCCTGTGTGAACATCACCACTGGACAGCCCATTCCAGTTAGACGCCTCTCATGGTCGGTGTTCAGCAAGAACATTTTAGAAAAGCAGCCAGAAGAGTTAAATATCAGAATCCTTATGGAAGAAAAGGAACATTGTTATCTTGAAAGGAATCAGGAACTTTGGTGTCAGAGTTACATAAATGCATTTTCATTTATTGTAAAGAGTTTTCTACGGATCACAGTATAGAGCACATTGTGTGTTTGTCTCTGAACTGGTTCTAATCTTTTGTGAGGTCTCAGGTCCTTCTGTGAATTTTTGAAAAGAGGAAGTAAATAGGACAAGAATCTCCTATTTCTGTTCTCTAGAGATGTTTTAGGGGATGCTTAGCACCAGCTTAAGGGAAACATCACATTAGAGGTTGTGTTTTTCTTTCACTAAAGAATCAAATACATTTCAGGTTATTTGTCTTAAGAGTTAAGTATTAGTGTTCGGCTTCTCTAAATTTTCACACATTTTCAGATGGGGAAAATGTTCATTATCCACTTCAGTTTTTAAGTACTTGCTGGAGAATGTCGTTGATGGAACAATACGTGTAGTAACCTATGGTCAGCACTTCTGCTCTTCTCAGTAATTATAATTCTGTCAGAAGCAAATTTGGTGAGATGGAGCTTTAAGACATGTCCTAGCCAGAACTTTGTGTTAATTATTGTTGGTGCTACATTTGTTTATTTTGCGCCTTTAAGGATATTATTGAATGCAATACTTCTCACAAATTAAAACCAGGTTAATATTGTTTTGTGAATGGGCTGTTTCAGTTCAGTGAGAATTATTGTATGACCACTGTTAGGCAACCATCATGTTTATTATATGACCTATCAAGCTTCCAAACCCTTCTGAGTTCTCTGCCCACCCCCTGCCCCCCGTCAAGATTACTCTTTATCAAACTGAGGCTTATTATGCATTCAGTTTATGGAGTCAGGGCCAGCATCTGCCCTAACCCCCTTTTTTTGTTTTGTAAATAAAATGGCCTAGAACAAAACGTAAGAATGGATTGCATATGAAAAAATGTTTTTATTGGTTCAGATTTGTACCATGTAGGTCATGATATAAAATATATCTCTGACTGTGTATTGTGATGAAAAGTTTGAAAACAGTAGTCTACTTCGGTGCTACTCAGTTTGCAGCCCCTGAAGTCTGGTGCCAGTTTGAACTGTTTGTTCCTGGTCTACAATGAGATAAGTACTGAAATTGAGAATAAGCATTTAGAAATTTTGTAGCAATTTGACATTGCCACAATTTTCAAGCTTTGGATCAGTGGATTTGTCCTGTTGAAATATGTAGACCAGTTTGGGTGTTGTTGAACATTCATGATGAGCCACACATGTTTTGAGTTGTGTATTGTTGAGAAGCACTATTCTAGGGTCATTTTCTAATATATTAGATTCACACTGTGGTGGAGGGAATTAATTCTCTCAAGATAACGAGCATGCTTTTTGGTAAAATAGGCAGAATGTGTTTGTAATTTGCTAGTTTCAGATTTTCTTCCTGTAATGACAGAGGTATTAGAGAATATAATGTTTTATATTGTCTCTTTGTTTAAAAAAATAATATTTTGGTAACATTGGAAAGCTTTGGAATTCTAATATAGCTTAAATTTTACAACAAAATCCATTGAATTATCAATCAGAAATATAAGTAATACTGTCATTTTATAAACAAATTTTTGTTTCTATAAACAGAAATAAAGTTTCTTAAATAAAAGAAGCAATTAAATGTGTTTCAGCCCTTTCTGTGTGATAGTATAAATGTGAAGTTAATCACAAATAATATACGAATTTTTTTAAATGAACAAATATATGAACACTTACTGGCTTTAAATTTTCTTCTTTCAGATTTAGATATTATTATATAGAATACTTTGAACTAATTTAGTAAGATTCAGTGATGAGGAGGATTCTACTTCTGAACTGATAAATGTGAAATTTGCAGCTCATCTTAAAGTTATTAAACAAGGATAGACCTGGCTTATCTATGGCTAAAATAGCCACATTTGATCACTAATTTTTAAATTCCTAGACTCTGAGTACACCAGATTTTTAAAAAACCTAAACCCACCCCTAAGTTATTTTTTAAGAGTTAAATAAATAAATGGTTAGACTACAAAGAATGAAAGTTTAGACTACTAAGTTTAGACTACAAAGAATGAAAAGTTTTCATTTCTGTGCTTTCCACAAGACAGCAGACTGACTTTGTTTTCCTAATAAGGCTGTGCTAAATGTTGGAATGCTTGTCCCCTTGAATTTTATTGAAATACCTAAAAATACCCACTTTACCAAAAAATTTTGCAATTGAATGTGCTTAGCCTAGACAAGAATAGAAAAAGATGTATCTGGAAAAAGTTAGTGCCAAAATTGTGCCTTCAATATTAGCATAGGACAGAGCATATAAAAATGAGCCTCAAAGAGCATTTTCTTCCACTTTGGATGTTTGAAGGACAAATTAGATATTTTGCTATTTTCCATTTGTATTCTGTTTGTCTTGATGTATTTAAGATTTGGGGCAAGTTTTAGTCCCTGTCTCTTCCCTTCCTTTAGTTAGTAAGTAGGCTTCTACAGTTCAAACATATTTATAGGCTAATTTATTGGTCAACACTGTATTTAGATTTACTGTTCTTTAATTTGAGGTTTGGGTTTAACTTTCTTACAAGATGAAGAACTGTATTTAGAAATATGTTTCCGTCTCACTTAGAGGAGTGAAAGGCAAAGATCGTATAGTGGCATGGAGTAGCGTATGTGTCCTGGCTCCCAGTTAGCTTTCTGGCTTCATCTGTCACTGCTCTTTTTGCTTTTACTCCCATTCTAGCCCGTTGGCACATTCCTGCCTCTGAGACTTCACACTTGCTATTTGGTCTGCCTGGAATTCTCTTCTTCAGGTCACTGCTCAGATTTCATATTAGAGAGGCCTTCTCTGACTCCTTCATATAAAATAATGTATCCCTGCCCCTGTCTTGCTTTATTATACTCCATTACACTCATTACCATGTGACATTCTTTGCTTGTTTGTTTTTAATCTGCCTCTTCCAAGTAGAATGTAAGCACCTTCAAAGTAGGGGTTTTGTCTATTATTCATTACTGTTGATGAACCTCCTACAGCAGAGCCTGCTCCATTAGGGGCTCAATAAATATTTGTGGAATTAATTAATAAATTAACAAAATAAATTAATTTAAGGAAAATATATAGCACAAGTATTGCCCTTGAACTTGAAGTGGCATTAGGTGTAATACGTATTGGTCAGGAATGAGAAGTGCTTGGTTAAAATAATTTATGGTAATAGAGAAGCCCATACTAATTATAATAGATCTGGAGGGTTAACAGGAGTTAGAGTCTGACCATAACATAAGGGTGTGTGTTTGTTTATAAAAGTATAGGCTGATTCAAAAAGAATTGAACCCTATTAAAATGTGTCATTCAGTGACTAGGTGTATATGAATGTATGTAGCTAAACCAAATTGAAAAGGAAGCATCATGGTTATTTCTGTAATCTTACATGTGCGGTATACACCCCTGTATCACAGGGCACACATCAGACCGGCAGTCTTACTCATTCTGGGTTATTGGTAACATATCACCATCAATAGCTGTAATGGGGACTACAATGGTCCTTTATTTTCTCAAGATCGTCAGGAAGACGAGATATAAACATGAGGTTCTCGATACATGCCCACAAGAAGATCTCATGATGTGGTATCTTGGGATCTGCATGGCGGCTAACTTCAGAAGCTGGCTGCTATTTTGACCAGAACACCTAGTTTAGCACCATAGGTGATGTTCATTAAGGAACCTCCAGCCCCATCCTGCTGGAAAATGAAGTTATTAAAGAATTCCTATTACTATGGGGAAAAATATTCCTCTTCTCTGGAACAATAAGGAAGAATGGACTTAAGGCGCTTGTTTCTTTGTTTTTGCATGTTTATAAACCTTTAACTGGCAATTTCCTGAAGTACTTAAACTCTTACTTATGTGTATATTGTTCATGCTGTAAAATGTGTACTTTCTATAGATCCGAGAATCAGATAGGTAGATAGATATCCACATATATCCTCTCTCTATATATATCTATATGTTAACTACATATGTACACATATATGTATGTATTACCATGAGTAACTTCAGTTTTTACATGAATTCAACCAAAAATGACATTCTATAAATAACATGATTGAAAAATGAATAGTTATTAGTTAATAGAAAATTAATAGTCATTCATTGTTTGAAAGCATTTCTAGATCTCTGAAGTTCTTTACTAAAGTTACTTTTATGACTTTCACTTTGATATTATTTCTAGAAGGCAGAGTGTTAGAGTTGCATTTAAAGCATCTGGAGGATTTGGGTTCAAATCTTGCCTCTGCCATTTTCAAATTCTAAGTTATGGTCAAATTATTTAACCTATTTGAGGTTCTCCTTCCTGTAATTAAAATGAGCACAATACTACTTGCTCAGGAAGAATAAATGAGGTAATTTACGGAATGGGCCAAATGAAATTATTGGCATTTGGTACGTACTCATTAAGTGATATTTTCTCAATAATTTCTAGTTTGTTGTTGTTTCTGTTGTTTTCCCTTGAAACCTATCCTGGTAGATAATTTGGTTTCGTTATAACAGTATATAATCAGAAGCAGAGAATAATTTCCAGAACTCCAGGGTCGTATCTTCTACATAAGGGGTAGAAAAGTAGTGTCTGTTGCTGCTTACTTTGTGCCAATCACCGTTAGGTGTGTTACATACATGACCTCATTCCATCCTCAAAACAATTCTACAGGGGAAGAATTACTGTCCTCATGCTGACAAAGAAACTGTAGAGTAGCTGTTCTATTTTGTTGGTAACCTAGACTTGCAACCTTCATTAGCTATTTCTCCTGTTTCTCAAAGTATTCCTCTATCAAGGAAGACCTTGATAAGAGAAACCCTGAATATGAAAGGTAGGAGGTTCTCTCTGTCTCTTTAGGGCTCTAAGCTTTTCCTAAAAGGAAGGAAAAAATGAGTAGACAAACATCAGGGTGTGAATCGTACCTACTTGTCTTTTATCCTTCTCTTCAGTATCTGACTCTTATCATGCATTGCTAGATATCTGGGAAAAGCCAGTTATGCATATGGTTTGTTATTGATGCCTACTCTCTTAATGTGAATTTTAACCACATTTGTTGTTCAAGGGCGTTTTAATAGTGTCACGAAAGAACCAGAAAAATGTAGATGTATAAATGGAACTCCTGATTTTTCACAGGCAGATTATTTGCTTTGCAAATCTATTAGTTTCTTATTAATAATGAAGTATTATGTTGATAGTACTATGTTGATAATTTTTTTTTCTCTACCAGATGAGTTGGAAGAGAAGATATATTAAATAGAATTATCATCGTGCCCTAAGGAAGGTATAAACCTAGTAGGTTTTGAGAGAATGCAACTCTGTTATAGATTGCTTGTTTATATTAATCCTAAAAGTATTATAATCCATGTCTGATATGAAATAAAAAATAGGGTTTTGGTGGGAAAGAAGGAAATTACACTTCTCAGCTTCTCTTACAGGATGTATGGCGCATCCTTTTTAGTTGTTCTTTTAGAATTAAAAAAAAATTACATTACTAATAGTTGCATTTACAATATGTAGAAGCAGAAGGTGAGAGAGGTTTTTAGTAGCCTTTATCATGCATTAGTAAAGGAACTGAGGTGCAAAGTTAAAAATAGTGCTTAAAATGTCATCCTTAATCCAATAATATTACACCTGTCCCTTTACCAAGCTTCAGTATCAGTGCCCTGTGGTGTGAATTTTACTTGGATGCGTGGTTTGGAAGTTTAGATGGATCATTTAACGGCAGGTAGTATGAAAGTTGGAGGCAGAGGAGTTAAGAGGGATTGAAAGGTAGTGTCCCGCAACCGCAGAAGGAATAATGGAAGCTCAACTCTCGTTTCTTATGGCAATCAGTGTCTGAACAAATTGTAATCTGAGGTTTTCCGTTATGCAGCATGGTTATGAGGTTTAGACTGCAAAAGAGCCGTGGTCATGTAGGATATTTCCTAGAACGTTAGTCAAAACCATAAAATAATCTAAACGAGGGGTTGGCGAACTATGACCTACAGGACAAATCTATCCCCCTTCCTGTATTTATAAATAAAGCTTTATTGGAACACAGTCATGCTCACTCATATTTTGTCTGGATCGTCTTCCTAGCTGTAATGGCAGAGCAGAGTAGTTGAATCTACGTCCTGTGGCCCACAAAGTCTAAAAGATTGACTGTCTGGCCCTTTGCAGTAAAGTTTGCCATTTCTTAACAATGGGGCATACAGAAATAGCCTCCTTGTATAAAACCCTTTATTGAAATGGTATTTTCACTCTAAAAGAATTTTACTCATAATAAGAATGAATTATCCTGAACTTTGAAATCCCTTTTATGTAACCTTGAACACATCTAAAATATTATATAATCTCTTCAACATTCTTTTTTATAGAAATTATTTTATAAATACTAGTTAGAAAAGTGCATTCTTTTTCCTTAAATGAGGTTGAGGTTATTGGGAGTGTGGACATGAGGCACGACAGACAGATGAAACTTTCTTCCCCGATAAAAATGTTCTTTTTGAAATAAACGTAGGGTAAAAAAACATTTCTTCTATCTAGAATCAAGTAGAATAATGGGAAATTTTGGATTTATCACTTTATAAAACTACCTTATTGACTTATTATCTGCCTCCTTCATTAAAATGTAGATTCTGGTCAAGGACCTTCTTTGGCTTGTTTTTACCACCGTGTTCCCAAACTTGGACCAGTACTTCAACCATAGAAAATAAAGTAGCATATCATGAGATGAAGAAATATGTGTTAATTTGTTGGCTCCTGCTAAGTGAGATGGATATATTAGAGGGAGGATAATGTGGAAATTGGCATTAAACTTTTTAGTGGTCCAAGTTATTTAACATTTCTAGACTTTATTTCTGAAACTTAAGCATTGTATATAAGGCCTTTAATTCAGTATTGAGCTCCTAGTATGACCGACCCCAGTAAATGGTAGCTGAATGCCAACGCTGATCCTCTCATTGTTCAAATAATGGGAAATATGTTATAATTTTAAGTTTAGCCTAATGCTCCCTTCTCTCCCCTCCCCCGCCACCCCCTTTTTTTCCTCCTTGATAATACTGTAACCGTGTGGGTCAGGGAAGCTCAGTAAAAGTCCTTTCCTTCCTTCCTCACCCTCTCTCCCTCTGTGGCTTGATTTAGAACTGGTTGCTGAAAATTTCTTCTCAAGCCCCATCAACTCCTGTAACCACCTGAAAAGGATCTTTACAACAAAAGCCCTTTCCCTTACATAGGGAAGTAATTATCAAGTGGTAACGGCCTGTTCTGGATTTCTCTGAGCCACACCCAATTTCAAGCCAAGCCCCAGCAGAGGGGGTCCTGGGTACTCAGATGGGCTCCAGCAGTTCCTTTGCTTCTCTCTTTTTACCTTCTTTCTCCCACTCTTCAAAGTCTGTCCAGCTTTGGGTTATTTCTTACTCTCTAGAGGAAAAAATATACTTTATTTAGTACACATAGTAAAACAGAGCAAATGCAAAGAGAGAGAAAGAAAATGAGACTGTGTATGAATGCATGTGTATGTGGTGAATATAATCTTCTATAAGCTAAACGGTGTTATAACGTGCTGATCAATGTAACTATTCTGTACTTATGTTTGTAGAAAAAATAATCTTTACGTGTTCCCAAATCATTTGGAAAAAACCATTGATGCATTGCCATACGTGATTTAAATGTTTAAGGTTTGAGTTTTTAGGAAAGCCGACTGACTAGAAGTACAATTAAATATAGGGAAACGGTTTAAAGAGACATCCCTCTACACACTTGAGTGCTCACTTTTTTCCCCTCTGGAGTTGCTTTGTTATTGCAAATTGACAACTTTGCAATTAAAGTGATTAATGATGTGCCCTAGTGTTTATGGGTCCTGAGGTCAGTGAGCCCAAAGATGGCCATGCTGTGGGAAACTTAGATAGAGCTCATCTCACGGAAGATGAACTAAAAATCCTCCTCTTTTCTGTATGATTGTTTATGAGTTAAGTGTATTAGATATGGTTGAAGGCTTCACCAAGACATAATGAGTAATGTGAGTAATCTTTATCAGTCCAGTTCTGTTGCATAATTCCTCATTCTTAAACACTAATGTGAACATTCATTGGCGACTTTTATTAGCTAAAAACGTATTACTTTATACAGCAGTATTAGAAAATTCATTGAGTGTTCGAACAATGCAGTTTTTCATGATTCCTTTGAATCTGATCTTTAATAGATCTGTAGCTTATTTATGGTATTATTTTTCCTATGCATTATTCTAACCAGGGCACCACAATTCCAGTTTTGAATACAACATTGTAATTTAGAACTCCTTTCAACTGTTCAGCCAGAAGTTCTGAAACTGGTTGTAATGCATCAGGGATTTTTATTTTGGATACTGCTCTCACAAAAGTCAATCAGCTTTCAAAATAGATTGCTCTGGCCACACTGACGGCTTTGTTCTTTGAATTCCATGAGCTGAGGATAGTACCGGGCCAGAACACTGTCTCCCGCCATCGTGGCTTACTCCCGTACAGGGGCTTCGCACTAAGGGAAGAGAGAACAATAAGCAGACTGTTGGACCCGTGGCACCAGGCCACTGCCAGGATCTCTTCTGGTTTGAAACACACCACACTGCACAAAAGTGACTTGTGTCCTTCGCTGTGGTTGAAAGGGAAATCTATTATCCCATTGTGTATTTCCCAGGATTTGAACAGAAAAATGTAGGAATAATTTTTAATAATTATACATCAGGTTTTAAAACTTTATTTTAAAGTCTTTATACAATTATTTGCTTTTAAGTAATCTATCACATTTCTAAAGTAAAGGAGCAGATGCTCAATCTAATGTTGTTCTAAAAAAAAGAAAGGCAACTATAAAAATTTTAATTTTGAGAACTAGCTTTCCTTATTCATATATTAGGATTTTCTCCTCAGGGAATATAGGAAATATATATTTCAGTTTGGTGAAGGAAATGAGATTTTCCTCGTTAAACATCGATTAAATTATGCTCAGTCTTTGGGTATCTTATTTAACAAAGTTCATGAAAGCACCATCTCAGTAAGAACGATATTCTGTATAACAAAAGGTTTCGAGGATTTTGTGGATTGTAATGTTTCTCCCTTAATTGTAGCCACCTGGAGGAGACTTAAAACTTTTCGGACTGACAGAGATTTACTCTCTTTACTGTTTCTTTAAAATAGCATTTCTCAGAGAGTTTTTCCCTTTCCTAATAACTCCAACCTTGAGAAAGGTTTCCTGAGCAAATGAATATTCTGAAAACGAGTTCCATAAATGAGTATTCTAAACTCCAAATGGGTGTGGACCACGAGCCCACAGTATTTTCTTCCTGGGCATTTAAAGGCTTTGAGTAGTCCTGTGGCTACTGCTTACCGGAACTTGAACTTCAGGTTTTCCAGTATCTTTGATAACAGAACCTTTGTTTTGGGGGGTGGGGCGGGGTTGTGTTTTAGAAAGTAGTTTTCTATGAAGCATGCTTTGAGAAATAGTCTTACTTATTATAAAAAGTAGCACGTGTACAGTGCATAAAATATGGAAAACACATGAAAGAGAAGAAAACAAATATCATTCATAGAGAGCTTCTACTAAAATGTTGGTGTGTTTCCAGCCACTTTTTTCCATGCATTGATCATGCTGTATACGCTATTTTATATTTTCCTTTTTTCACTTAATATCATAAAGTAAGTATGTTATCGTGCAATTCAGAATTCTTTCTCAAAATGATTTTTAATCATTGCATAATGTTTCATCATTTGGTTATATTACAGTTAACCATTTCCTCATTGTATATTTAATTGGTTGTTTCCTATTTTTCACTATTATAAGTTATACTGTAGGGAATGAGTATATTTTTACATAAAGTCTTTTTCCTATTTTAGGTTATTTCCTTATGATAGACTCCCAGAAGTTGATTTAATAAGTCAAAGGGTGTGAGCTTTCTTCAAGCCTTTTATAAATAAATGCCAGATTATTTTCCAAAAGAGCTGTAATAATATATAATTCTTCCAGCAACAGAGTATTCTCACAAACATTATGAATTAATATTTTTTAAAAATCTTGACACTTTGAAAATAAAAGGTGTTGTATCTTTTTATTTTGTTGTTTTGTGATAATTAGTAAAGTTTGATTTTTAAAAAACTGGTTGATTGCTGTTCATTATTCAGATTTCAATTGTCATGTATTCTAAATTTCCCAAGCCACAATAGTTTTAGTGTTGTAAGAATATGTAATCACACTTAAATATGAGCTTTATGTACCCTACTGATCTTTTAAAATGTAAATAATGTATGTTATAGATTTGTATACATATTTTGTGTGTTAAAAATGCTTTTGCAAATATTTTTAACGTGGACCAGTTGACTTCTTCTGTTTATTCCAAAAAAGCAAAATAACTAACACATTACAATGAAGGCCATTTTAAACAGGATTCAAAAAATTACATGTCTTAAACTGTGAGCTCCTATATATATTCAAACAGAGGTCAGACGTATATCTGATTGGCATGTGATAGAGTAACTCTAAGGAACCTTCTAAGTTTTAATGATTCTATGACTCATTTGGTAGTTAGGTAAATAGTTAAACCAGAACTAATTTTTATTGCATCTAGTGTTCACTCTTTCATTTGACATTTAATTATAAGCCAGTCTTTTTTTTCTTTTTTCCACCTACAAAATGATGCTTGTGTTTCTAACATGTAGTGGACTCAATCCTGGAATTCTGAGGACAGGTTGTCCCTCTTTGACTGCTTTTCTTCATGTCATTGCACTTACGGGACTTTATCAGAAGGCAAGCAGGGCAGGTATTTAAGATCCAGTTTAAAATTTTTTTGTGAATTCCATATTTTAAGAAGTATTTTTGTAGAACTTTCAATCCATAAAATATGTTAAGACTCATTATTCTATGCGTCTCAACAAACTAAGAGGTTGGACTCCAAAGTTAATGAAAACTAACCATTCTGGGGCTTTTGTTGTTGCCAACACTGTTTAAATAAGAGCTAACAGCTAGAAAAAACTAAGCGGTTTGTTTTCATAGACATAGGATATGTGTGTTTTCTTCTGTTTGGAAACCTAGTGACTGTTAAACATCCGTCTTTTGTATAAATTGTTTTTGTGTTGCTAGAAGAGCTCCATGTACCTTTAAGTGTCCGGATTAAAAATGAAAAAGGATATTGTCTTCTCTATTATGGCAAGCTTTCTTTTTTTTCTTTTTCTTTTTTTTTTTTTTGGCTGTGTTGGGTCTTCGTTGCTGTGTGGGCTTTTCTCTAGTTGCAGCGAGCAGGGGCTGCTCTTTGTTGTGGTGTGGGGCTTCTCATTGTGGTGGCTTCTCTTGTTGCGGAGCACGGGCTCTAGGCGCACGGGCTTCAGTAGTTGTGGCACGTGGGCTCAGTAGTTGTGGCTCCCGGGCTCTAGAGCGCAGGCTCAGTAGTTGTGGTGCACGGGCTTAGTTGCCCCACGGCATGTGGGATCTTCCCAGACCAGGGCTCGAATCCATGTCCCCTGCATTGGCAGGCGGATTCTTAACTACTGTGCCACCAGGGAAGTCCCATGGCAAACTTTCAATCATGTCTTGGGTGGTTTTAATGAGTAGATCCTTTGTGATTACATCTTATTGTGAAATTTCAATGAAAGGAAGATTCCACTGTTCTGTAGTTGAACTTGTTTCCTTTGCTTGTTATAATAACCCTATAAGCTAAAAGAGAAATTGTCTGATTGAGAGCACACGTGGAAAGTTGTACAACTGCAGAGGGTAATTCTACATGGCACTAACGGAATGTTAGCATCCATTGTGGTCTCTCATTAGGTTAGCCAATTATTCAGTCTGTGCCTGCCCTGGCTAACCAAAATAGTTGTTATTGGAAAATTCAGTTGCTGCTAAAAATGTTGATCAGAGTTCATTACTAGGTTATGATTATGGAGACCAAATATCCTATGTTAGCTTCTCTGTAAGTAAAATGATCTCATGGTTTGCAGCTTAAAATTATCACTTATTATTTACCTACTATGGTTACATTTCTTGAATTCTGCACTTGCTGTCTTATCCTCAGGCTTATGTGTTATAAGAGGAGTCAAACTGCTTCTGACATTATTAAACATAACGTGTACCTTAATTCTGGGAAAATAGCCTTTAAATCATTAGAAGCTCTCCAATCATTTAGTTACTGCCCTTGACTACAGCCAGTGTATTGTAATATATAAGGACTGTTGGCCTTAGCGCCATCCTAGAAGTAATTTACTTTAATTTTGGAGTTCCTCATGTGAAGAAAGGGGATAATGATAGTTGCTACTTTGGTTATTTGTCATGATTAAATGACATACTCCAAATCAATTATCGTTATTATTAGTCCATGATAACCCAAGGGACAGTAATAATACAAAAAAGCATAGATTAAGAATAATATATTTAAATATGAGAATAGTTCTGTGCGTGGATTTTTGTCCTTCTTCCCTGTTCTCTCCTTTCTACACTCATTACTGATGACCTATTACATGCCAGGTGCAGTGCTGATATAGACACAAGTGGGGCGTGGTCATTGCATTCACTGAAATTATAGCCTAGTGGAAGAACTTACAGTTTGGTTTTAGCGGAACAGATACATTAATGTGCACTTAAGAATATAAATACAAAATTAATATGCATTCAGTGACCCAGTTCAACCAGAATTTATTCAGTATCTTCACAAAAAGATCCAATGTCCTCTGGGCATATTCATGGATGATAGGAGAAAAGGCAGATACTATTGGAGACAGAGATGCAGATTATTTGTTGGGGGCCATGCAAGGATCAGAAAGTCATGTTTATTTACCTTACCCTTTTTGGTAGGGAGTAGCCTTAATTTAAAGGTTAAACATGGATGCATTAGCAAACAGGATCGGTGTTTGTCTTTCCTCATTTGAGTGGGTAGAGTGGGTATTCATACACTAATGTACACCTGGTATATGAGGTATTGGATATGACAGCATTTGAGCTGCATGAACTAATTAGTAGATTGTGAATAGTAAAACCATGAATTATGAAACTCTAAGTTCTGATGATTTAGTATATTGAGGTATATAATAATAAAAATTCCATTAGTAAGAAGTTTGCAAAAATTCATGTTATTTTCCTTTTTCTCTTTTTTCCTCAGAGCGTCTGCTACACCCAAGCCTGAGCCGGTTCCTGTTCAAAAGGTGCGTTTCTAATCTAGCATCACTGGGGCATTATTTGACTGTCCCTCTTGAACCACTGTAACTTCCTTTCCTGTCTCCAGTCATACTGACAATTTATAGTTTCAATGCAGTTCTCCGCACAGTTCTTTTCCTTTAAAGATGACGAGGGAAAGTGGAAATCAACACATACAGAATTATCATCTGAAATTATTCCTCATCATTTAAACATTATTTCCAATGTCGTATATTATCAATAACTCATATCCAGATTTCTTACCTTCACTTTTAATTTGCCTATCTCTATTCACATAATCTAAACAGATTAAATAAGTGGTTACCAAAGATGAATATCACAATAAGTCTTTAATAACATTTTATTAGTAATATTAATGAGTTTTTAAATTACATTTTCAGAGTATTCTTGGATTAGGTTATTGGCAAGTACCCTATTTTTCTCATATATATCCTGAAATTGTCCCAAGCCATTATTCATATAATCTGGTTTTGTGCTTTTTGGGGTTTTCTCCTTAATTTTACTTGTGCCTTTCCATTGAATTTATTTATATTGATTCCCAGAGGCATGAAGCTACTTTATCCCCCTCAGTTAGCTTTATTATTTCTGTAACATTAATTTAGATTACTTTTTTTTCCTTCAAATTAAACATAATAGAGCCACCATTGTATGCTTTTTAAGGAATTTTGATTGTTTTTCTTTGGGGATGGTAGGGACTTATTCTTGAATGTCATAGAAGCTTAAGCTGTTGTTTTTTGTTTTTTGTTTTTAACTTCATACTTACTCTGGGATAGGGGTTTGCAAACACAAATTCTGTTCATTTTAGGAGGAATTGATCTTTCTTAGTTGTTGTTTTTTTTCTTTGACTGATGGCAGTGAAGAAACATCTAAGATCTTTTTTTTCCCCTCATGTAACTACTAAATATTAAATATTTATTTTAGAAAAGGGAAGAAGTTTAGTCCATCTTTAGTGATATCTCACAACATTCCAGAGAGAGAAACAACAGGTGGATTACAGGAAAGGGAAAGGATTGATTTTGTTTTGTTGATTTGTTTGCTTTTTTTGTTGAGATTTTTTTTTTAAGGAGCAATTTCTTGATTCAGAATAATTAGAATGTGCCCATTTCTGAGTCAGATGAAAATGAACATTCCTTCGGTTGTTTTGTTTTGTTTTGTTTTTAATTGAAGAGTTAGAAATGTGCTGCTGCTTCTGCATGAATCAAATAATTGTACTCTGGAGAGTAATTAAACATGTTTGAAAGATGGAATTATAATTGAGACTCTGGATAGTTTAAAATAAATATTTTGGTTAATGATGTTTTGTTTACTGTGGGGTATTTAGAAAATTTTCCTTTGGAATATGTCTGAATTGGTACTTATTTTGGCCTTTAGGCTTTTTGATAACTTTCCTAATCTATTTCCTAAATATTTTGAACTCCTTTCATTTTTATTAAAAAAAATATATCTACTCAGTATGTGCCTCCGTGTTATGCATGTTGGGACCAGTTGGCATGCATACTGTGTTATATCAACTCATTGTTTTTATCTGAAAACGTGTAAAGTTTGGCCTGCTAACATGATTGTGTTTGTCTTTTTACAAACTAGCTGTGTGTTCTTTTCAGTGGATCTATTTTGCATGTCTTTGGCCTGTTTTTGTGTATGTTTATTTTTATTTTACATAGGGAGAACCTAAAGAAGTAGTTAAACCTGTGCCCATTCCATCTCCTGCTGTGTCCAAAGTCACTTCCACAACCAACATGGCCTACAATAAGGCACCACGACCCTTTGGTTCTGTGTCTTCACCAAAAGTCACATCCATCCCATCACCGTCGTCCGCCTTCACCCCAGCCCATGCGACCACTTCATCACATGCTTCCCCTGCACCCGGGGCCGCTGTCACTCCTCCCCCATTCGCTGCATCTGGACCGCATGCTAATGCCAGTCTTAGTGCTGACCAGCGGCCATCTGCACTGAGCGCTGGTAAACCTGCAGTTAATGTCCCACGGCAGCCCACAGTCACCAGCATGTGTGCCGAGACTGCCCAGGAGGTAGCGGAGGGACAGAGAAGAGGATCCCAGGGTGACAGTAAACAGCAAAATGGGTAGGTGGCCGAGGGTGCTTTCTGCTCTCATCAAAACTCTTCTTTCAGGCAATTTCCAAGCAAAACTTAATCTCCATCCCCCCCAAAATCAGCTGTTCTTTGAAGGAAGGGAGATGAAGTTTCATTTGCTTCATTAACGTGTCGCGTTATGTTACATACAATACAGCGCTTTCTGCAAGGCGATTACAGGTTAATCCAGACCTAATTATGCATTTTGACCTGTTATGAACCATGTAACAGACTCTGTAACTCTTTTTCTCCAAGTCCCGGCACAACAAGTGGAGCAGCTGGACCTTATAATGCAAGGCAAACCTTGAATCTTTCTTCCTCAGTTTTTCCATCCTTTTATGCGCCACCAGAAGTTGAAACAAAGTGGTTGCAGTTGTGTCAGCTTACGTATCTCATGCTAAAGAGAGAGGAAATGAGAAGTCTGTAAGAAGCTTTTTTTCTAGGAAGACAGAAAACAAATTTAGTTTTGACTCATGTCTATGTATGATGCATTAGCTTAGGTCAGCTAGCTAAGCAACATTCTTTTCAGATAAACTTATGCTGGAATTTAGTCTTTAAAATCAAACAGTAATGAGAGGACAGTAACATTAAAGGATGCTTAAAAAATATCAGAAGCAAGTTAGAGGATATTTCACTGTAAAAATATTTCGAAAATTTAAAGCAGTGGACACTAAATATATAATGTTAGCAGAATTTTTTGAAAAATCCATTCCTTATAATTTCCCCCTCTTTATGGTACAGATTTTTCAAAAACTGGTTGAAGTCTATTTTCAGCAGCCTCCATTAATAGACGGTTATTTTATTCTTTTTGGAATCCAGTGACCGTACTTTAAGCCCAAGTCATTTTTGTAAAATCATTTTGATCAGATTTATTGTGACAAAAGTGTCTTTTAAAAGGAAAACAGAAGGAAATAATCTGCATGCGTGATTGTTTTTACCAATGCCGGTTCCCAGGAAAATATAATTAAAATAATTGTGTAGATAGGTCCTTTCTGAGATAATCCCTTCTGAATGTTAATTCATGTAATGAAGGGGCTGTGCTTTCATAGCACTGCTGCCATGGCAACTCGGGGGCTTTGAAAAAGAAGGTGGCAGGGTTCCAGGCTGCGGCAGAGAGGAAAGAGCAGGTCTGGAAGGACAGCTGCTGGGCCCTACATGTGGTTTTGTGGTGGTGGATGGCTTTTGGAAGTTTCGATGTATAGATTGAGGAAATCTAGTGTCCTAAGTTATCTCTTCTTCCATGTGAGGAAGAGAAGTAGTATGTAGTGTTGAGGTGCGTTTGGTTATATTTTTTTTGGTATGTCTTTTTTAAGACAATAGATTTTAGAGTAATCAAAGTAGTACCTTGAAAAAACAGATGCTGCCTGTCAAATGCTAGCCCCACAGAAAACTAAAAGCAGAAGTTTATTATGTTTGTTAAATTCCAGGCTCAGTAGAAAAAAGTCCTTTGAAGGAAGTATTTGAGTTAAAATCTTTTCTCCTTGCTAACATTTCTTGAAATTTTATAAGAAAGCCTTCTTAATGGAAAAATTGTAGAGATAAAAGCAAATTGAGGTTACGGAAAGGTACTACACTGAAAACATGTGAAAATACCAAGCTGAAATTTTGTGTTTTATGAGTACAGCTTTGGTGATCAAACCTGAAATGACTTAAAGCTTATTATTTTCCAGCTGAAGCTGTAGGCAGAGGTATGGTTACAGGGTCTCTACAGTGGCTTCTTAATCAATCGACATGTGGTTATCGAGCACATGCCTGGTGTTCAGCACTTGCACAAGGTTCAGGACAGAAGGGATTATTACATATTTTGCATCATTAACAAGCAAGTTACTGCTTTGCATTCGTAAATTGATTGCATTTAAAAATAGCTTAATTTCAGATGTTGCCCAGATGCGTTAGCACGATGAAAGCTTGATTAGTCTTGAAAACAAAGTATCCATGAAGTTCTAAGACAGATTTGCAGTACGCTTTCTCTTACTACATTTAGAGCAGAAAAATCGAAAATAAATCACACATTTTACTATTTACTAGTCGGTGACGTGTCATTTTGAAGAGCAGGTGTTTTGTGATATTGACGAATGTATTTCCTGCATCCGGTGTCAAACTATCTTCCTGAAATCACTGTCAGCGTTTTTACTAATTAACGTGATTATTGAATTTTCCACATTTTTATAGTGTTAACAAAAGATCTTCAGCAAAACTCTTTCACAGTTGAGAGTTGTTACTTTTTTTTTAAGAGAGAGTTGTTACTTTTTATGAATTACTTTGTATTTTAAAACTAATACATGCCAGTAACCAAAAATTTAGGAGTTGAGGAGGATTGAAGTTAAATGCGTAAGTTATCTTTTTCTTCAAAGCAGGAGGACTAGTAGTTTTTAAGTGATTTATAGCCATCCCACCCAAATTTATCTAGGATTAATAAACATAAGACACAAATAAGTGCTTATGAATTATGCATCATTACTGAGAAATAGTTATTCATCCTAGTGGTATGAAATCTAACGATTGTATTGCTATCTTTATAATATTTCTTAATAATACGTTAACATTCCTGTTCCTTCTTGTAAATAATAATGAACAAGGTACTTCTAAGAAATTTTTAGTCCATCTTGTACATATATGAATTTTTAGTTTTGGCTTACTGTCTTCTTTATTACTCTCCTTACTCTACTTAGAGCAAAATGGAACTTTATATTCCAAACTGGAAAGGAGTCTATTTTACATCAAGTAGTTTAACTGATTTACCTTTTCCCTTTCCATATGCCCTTGCATTATAATGTGCCACTGCTTTCAAGAGGTAAGTCTTTCATGCATCCTTAATTAATTTTAATTTCATTGGACTGCAGTTTCTTCTAACAGTTCTTATGTGGGCTTTTGAAGAACCTGGCCTTGGAAGATACAAAACATGATATGATAGTAATATTTTTAAATGCTTTTCTCTTTACAGAAAACAAAAGTGACAGAGTTAGTATCCACATTACTGGAGAGAAAATATGGTGACTTATATATGAGTAAACAGCATGAATGCCCAATGTTTGCAAAATTAAGCTAAATTTTGCAAAACAGCTGTAATTTAGAATAACCACATTTAACCTTTTCATTAAGTTTGGTTTGCATTGCTGTGTTGTGGTGAATTCCTTTATGGTAGTAAATAGTAGTGTTTAACTTTTATCATAAAATATATGTGGGGTTTGCTGTGTAATGGTTTAGAAGAGGTAATGTTCGGGGTAATTTGTATCAGTCAAGACTATTAGAAGACAAAGATAAAGATAGAATGTAAAGCATAAACATATGTACCACTAGTGAATAGTACATATAAAACTGAGTTGTTTTCCAAATTCATATCAAAACCCAATATTTCCCAGGTAAAATCTTTAAGAACCTTTTCGATTTTTCAGCCAGTGTTACTGAAAGGTTTAGAACGCTATATGCAGTTGTGTGTCACTGGATGATAAAAAGTCTGTACACCTTTGCAATTAGTTAAGAGAGTTAAGTACCAGCTTGTTAAGTGTCACAGGCAGTTGGCATAGGCATTGAAAATTACTGTGGTATAACTTCAAAACCTTGCTTTTGTGTCTGTTGGTATTGATGATAAACTGGTGATTACTAGCTTTAAAAATAGATAAAAATCACATTAGGTAAGAACTTAAATTAATTTTGCATTATGATTATTCTGAGCATGTGCTGAAATTTCCTTATCATCATACTCTAGAGTAGAATTGGAAATATGGAATATCTATCTTAGACACACTTGAGGGATTAACTATTGAATTATTAGAGCAACTTTATTCCAGTATGGCTATGATCTCACTAATTGAATAGTTTCATGTTATAGACACATAAGAATATTGCACAGTGCACTAGAGAAACATCCCCAAGCCTTGATTTATTGTTTGTCTATTTGAAGTTAAATTCTTATACACAAAGATTTTCACTAGTTACTAGATTCCAGTGTAACAATTTGACTTATAAAGGGGAAAAAAATGGGACTTGGAAAAATAAATTTAAGCATTTAGGTTAAATATACATTTTTAAAAATTGAGATTAAGATTCATTAATATATTCATTATTACTAAGCATTGTGCTAGATGTTTTTAAATGCAGTATGTGATTGAATTCTCAAGTGATAGAGCTAAGATTCAAGCCTAGGGTTTTTTGAAGCCAAATAAGCCCTGGGCTTATCTCTGTTACTTTGAATTAATATTTGTTTTTCATGGTTACAGACTTGAGGATAAATTGAGTGAATTGAGGCTACGTGAGTGAATAATGTGCATAAACTACAGTTGGGTTTGATAATACTTTTTTTATGTTGAGTCGCTGGAGGATCTATTCTAACAACAAATCTGTATTTGTATAGTTTTCAGAGTGCTTTCAAATACAAACACATACACCCTTATAAGAATTCTGAAAGATGGAGAAATTGTAATCCATTTCGCCATTGAGGAAAAGGAGGCTTCTTGGGGATTGCAGCTTGTCCAGGCACAGAGGAAGTGGGTGGCGTAGCTAGGGTGAAAAGCCACGTCATCTGACTTGTCACGTTGGCACAAATGCCACTGTGGTGTATGATGGGCTATTCCACTTGGGCACTTTTTCTAAAATTCATGAAAATATCTGTTCAAAGTATTAAAATTGGCATCTTTAGGTTTTAACCAATCAACCCTCTGCTGGCTACCCCTTACCACATCATAGAATATTTCCCCCCAACTTCATTTTGACATAAAACTTCTTCCCTAAATTTTAAAATGTTTAAATATATATCTAAGATTTTATTCTGAGGTTATTCAGAGGAGGTTATTTTGAAAAACTGTTTCCCTACTATTTAAAATAGCAAGGCAGAGGAGAGAATGCTTTGCATTATGGCTTAGAGAAGAATAAATACCCATAAATTACTGAGATTAACTTAATCCTGCGTCGCACCCCCACTCAGCAAAACTCAGCCCTTTATTGAGTTAATGAAACTGACTTTGACGTGTGGAAATACCACTTAGCTACAGTGCACAGTCTTAGTATTCAAACTGGTAGGCAGTTTTTCTCACTGCCTTTATAATGAGTAATTAGTTACTCTGACTAAACATCATTGTGGTAGGATTGATTCAACAACAATGCATAGAGCAGCTATATAGCGTTTCATACTTTCATCGTCTCTATACATAATAGAATGTGAATATATTTGTTTTTAATGATTTTATGCTTAATAAGCTATATGAATGAATTATGTCTTTCCTCTTTAGGTGTTATTAACCTAGTTCTTTTATCATATCAAACATGCCTTTCTGGGCAATAATTAGGTTGCTGATAACACAGAACTCTGGAGTTCCTACAAGTGAGCTCTAAACTTCCTGGAATTTACTTCTGAATGAGGGCGGTGGTAATGATGGACAGGGGAGAGTATGAAAATTGAGTTATAGCCTATTATTTATGACCCACTGCTTCATATATTTTTCATCATAATCACTCCATTTTAAAAAATAAGAGAAAATTTTCAGATAGCATATTATTCCTTTATAATGTATGGCTCAGGATAATTTATGTGAGAAGATTACACTTGCTATTAGTAATGTATACTTTTATACTATGTGAGACTGAAAGATTTTCTCCTAGTCTGCTCTGATTTTAAAAGTGATTCTAAAATGATCTGTTTCTATATCTTACATCTAATTTATATTTTAATCTCTGCCTTTTGTTAGGAACCATGGTAGGAATTTGGATTCACTCTAAAATAAATTTTATAAAAACCTAGAAAAAAATTTTAAATAGTGAATCTTTCTTGGCATTAGTAACTTGAGACTTCAACTACCATTAATATATAAAATATTTTTCAGTGTTTTTTGGAAACAAACAAAAAAACACAGATAAAACTGTTCTCCAAATAATAACAGTGTAACAGAATTTTGACTAACACTTGTTCATTTTTGTTTGTCTGCATTTACGTGATTATTTTGAAGCATGATGTTTGGTGTAATGTCTTCATTTTTTTGAATTTTGTTATTTCATTTTTTCTTCTTCTTCTTCTTCTTCTTTTTTTTTTTTTTTTGGCCTCATCTTTGTTGCCCATCATCCTGAGAACATCACTGTCTTCTCTACTCTATCACATCTTTCTGTGTGTGTGTTATTCCTCCTTCAGTAACCCTGGCACTGTGTAAGTACCTCATCAGTGGTTTCTTTTCTAATTTTCATCATTGTCTCTCTGCAACTTTTCATCTGGCTTTCAACTTAACACCATCACCAAATTTTGTTAGTCTCTTCTCTTTGCTTAGAATTTTCAAATATATTAGGAACCTAGGAAACTTGTTTTTCATGCTAGAGAGCTTCGTGTGAATTAGTGGGTGTGTTTAGAAAACCCACACACTTCTGCAGTGGAAGAACTTAGTAAGCTAAACCTTCAGAAAGATAGATTATTATTATAGACAGTATATACTGGAGTTAGAGATATGGTTGGGGCCTCCCTTGTTTAATATTTTTTAAAGTTTTGAATAAATTTGCTAATTTTGAATGTCTGTATTTTGAAATAAATTGTTTGCTCTTGATAGTTGAATTTATATTCTATCCCAAATACATTTCAGAAAATCAAATTATTGAGATTATTCCCTTCTTTAATCATAGTCATTAGAGTTTCAAAGCCAGTAAATGCTTAGAAACTTTCTGTCACTTGACACAGACCTTAAGCTGTGGTGAATGTCACAAAAGAGTCCAAGACGTACTATACTTTTCGCAAGTGTGTTGTGGCTAAAAAATATTCTTAAGTGGTGACATCTTATTAATCTTGGTGTCTTAACTTAACACTATTTTTTTGTATTTTTATAGTCCAAACCTTTTATAGAGGATAAAATAGTCTTATAGCTGAAATTGGTACCATTTAAGAGTAAACACTTACTGACTATAGAGAAATTTAAAACTATAAGTTTAGTAGCTTAAATATAAAGTTTTTCAAGTAATTGCATAAGATAAAGTGTTGTCTGTTTAGGAATCTGCCAAAGACAGTGTATTTATGAAATAGTGTATGTCTATTATTTTCTAATTAAAGAAAATTATGTCTATTTTAAAAAGGGTTAAGAGGTTTTGTTCAATATCAGTAAAAGGTATTTTAGGTATTTCACTCCTGGAATATTAAAATTTTTATCATAAATAATAGTTTGAATTACTTTTAAAATATACTATTAAATATACCAGTAAATAGTATTAAAATACTATTATTAGTATTATGTGTAAATACTATTGATTCTGTTCTTTATATATATGATGACTTGTAGTCTTAGAACATGCCTTGCAAATAATTTTTCTAGTAATCATAAAAGTACACCTTATGTTACTTTGTGTTAGTTAGTGTGGAAAGCACTTTACATCCTTTACCTACCTTATTTATTCCTCAAAACAACCCTTTAAAGTAGATGCAATCCCCATTTCTCAGGTGGTAAAAATCGAGACTTGGAGAAGTTAAATGACTTGCATAAAATACACACTGAATGGAGGATGTATGCTTAGAACTACTACCTGTCTGACTGCAAAGCTAGTGTTAACGTTAATTCTATCATGCCCCTGGGCAAAAACTCTTCTAGTGTACTGAGACAGTTTTTGATGGTGTCCCTATTAAAATGACAGCAGTCACGTGGCATTCTGATAGCAATGTGATTTTTCAGCAGTGAGTTAACCTAGCAGGTGTTGCCACACACATCTGACGCTCTTAGGGTACCTTCTCTGCTTGGATCTTGTGCCAGTTGTCTGCAAGTCCAGGCTCAGGTTCCTTCTTCTCTTCTGAAATGAAACTCATAATTTAGTTTGCATTTATTCTATTTGGGGGGCGGGGTTGAGAAGAGAGGAGTATTTATAAAGTTACCTAGATCTTAGGTTAAAGTGTTAAAATAATGTACTTTGTAAATTCCGTAATATTGGTATTTATGCTTTCTTAATAGAAAAAATGAATAGTCTTAGCAAACTCGAAGTTCTTGAACTCTATAGTTTACACATCCCTTTCACATATATTATTTCATTTAATCCTGAGAACAGTGCTACTTTATATGTGATATTCTTATCTTATAAATGAAAAAACTGAGGCTCAGTGAGATTGACTAGTCAAAAGTCGTAGAGCCACAATTCATATCTTGGTCTTTTGATAAATATTTCATTGGTTTCTGATAGACCACAGCTCTTTACAGCGGTGATCCTGCCCCCAACTTTATTTAGGGTTAGGGATATCTATACACATAAATGAGAATACTGTAGAAAATAAGTTCTGACCCTTTTCAAAATTGTGTTTGGAATTGTTGGTTTAGCCTGTACTAAACCGTTCATGGCTCCTGGGCCCGGTGAAGAAATGATCATTTAATTTTGTGAAAGCCAACATATTTTAGCAGCATATGGGTATTTAACAGTGGTTGTGGATGTAGTCTATATCTGCTTCGTTAGCCATAAGATGAACAATGCTAGTAATTTTGAATTGTTTGATTTTAATTACTGTGGACTTTGCAATTTCTTGTTATTTTCCTTCTTTTCTTATTCTTTTCTTTTCCTTTTCTTCATGTTGAAATCTCTCTTCTGCTGCCTTCTTCTGTCAATTAAAAGGAAAATCCTACCCAAACGGTAACCTTTCTGTTGAATAGCCATCTATACTATTATTTTATATTAGCATATAAGTACCTTTTTTTAAACTAACTTAAAAAAATAACCTAGTCTACTCTATTTTAGAAGGATGCTTTCTTTTTTTAAGAAAAATTGTTACTGAGTATACTTGAAAAAGCAAAATACCCAAAGGGAACATTGAGGATTAAATGTATAAGTTATAAATAATATGGGAGAAGATATTTTGTCCTTAACATAATTACAAATATTTTAATCCTATTTTTTCCTTTTTAACCCTAGCCCACCAAGAAAACACATTATGGATCGTTACACAGAGTTTTATCACATACCTACTCACAGTGATGCCAGTAAGAAGAGACTGATTGAAGATACTGAAGACTGGCGTCCAAGGACTGGAACGACTCAGTCTCGCTCTTTCCGAATCCTCGCCCAGATCACTGGGACTGAACGTAGTAAGTACATACCTAGGGATTCTAATGGATGAATATTTCTCTGCCACAGAGAGTGGCATTTAGACTGATGGACAGTTATTGGAAAATAGTAATTTTCCTGAGACAGTTTGCTTTTAAATTATGCCATGCATAGTGGTGCTGTAAATAAGCAACCAGCCCAGGAGAGTTATACTGAAAAGTGTAGCAGTAGTAGTAGTCATAGTACTGACTATAGCGTGTAGCCAATGCCAACGTGATAAGGAACTTTTTTAGCGGCTCTGTGTAACTTGACCATTTGGTATTAATCGATACAGGTAATTGCTTAAGTGATTTTAAAGTTAAAAAAAAGCAAACTGACATTGGCTATTGCTTATTTTATTTCAGTGAAAGAATCTGAAACTGATAATACAAAGAAGGCAAAGTAAGTTGTCCTTTCTTTTGGTAAATTGAATGCTTTCCTTTTATGAATGGTCTCAATTTGTGTTTTTTCACCTTTTCAAGTGAATGGTATGGCATTTTGTCTTTGCACCTAGGAGCTAAGCTTAACTTTGGTGCCTTTTGTGGGACTGAAATGTACAACTTACAGATTTTTAAATTAGTTGATGCTGTCTGAATTTTTTGTCTGCGGCTTGTTTTCTCCAGTATTGAAGTGAGTGGGCAGAAGGGTATATCTGGGGGCGCTTTGCTAACACTACAGATGTTTGTGAATGAGTTCATGTGTTGTCTTGCAGTCGCTTTGTTTGGGGAATAAAAATGGACGTTTCCAAGAGGGCTCTATAGATTAATTTCTGTACTTCTAAACATGCTCTACCCTTGAAATCTTCGCTGTTAAACAAAACAGCTCTGTGAAATTAAGCTTTTGGCAGGCACGTTTTCTGCATGGTGATCTAAGCGTAGAAACCTTTTCTTTCTCTTTCTTGTGACTCTTCTATCACTCTCTTTTCTTCTTTCTTTTCTTTTTATTTCCGCAGGGAAAAGACACCCCTTCACGTCTTTAGTCCCAAATACACAAAATTACGTGACTGGCACCATGAAGTTTCAGCACGCGCTCTTAACGTACAGTGATTTATGAACCTTGCCCCAAGAGCAGCCAGCACATGCCTTTTCGTTCCCATTTTCTTTTCCTCCAACTTCATAGCAAAATCCGTATTAAATTTGCCTTACGAAAGACAAAATACAATCTTTTCTATACTTCTCTAACCATTTCCTGCCGTTGTGAAAACGAGGAGGATGAACGCACTTTGTGCTAGTTGGTAGTTCACAAATGTTAAACCGAGAGAGCGAAGTAAGGAGCCAGATTGATTCAGTGGATTTACATCTGTTTTTATGGTTATTATAGGAGTAACCTTGGAAAAGGAATTCTTTTCGTAAGTGGAATCTGGTTGGTTGGTTGAAGCAGAGGTGGATGAGCAAATAATGTTCTTGTCTAATTTGGAAAATACTTCCTTTATGTTACTGCATGTCCCAAGGTTACTATATTGTAAAGTTCATTATTACGTAATGTTCAAAGTGGGCTGTAAACGCTTCTAAGTAAGGAAATATGAGGAGGCAAGATAAAACAGAAATGACTTTGTTAGAATAGAGTTCATTACAGATCTGGGTATTTTTGTAAAGCAGAAACTACTGAGGATGACTGTCTGAAGAGCAGGAGGGCCCAGATTTGGCTCCCAAAAAAGGAAAGAAGAGAATTCTGCCCCTGTTTGCAATGGGGAAATCATAGTGTTTGTTTGGTTTCGTTAGTTTTAAAAATCCTATTTTCTACCAAAGGAAGTATTTCTAAGCTGGTGGATGTGTTTAGGATATAGACAACTTCTAGGTATTAGCTAGTAAGTTGTAGAAAAGACAGCTTTGCTTTAGTTCTGAATCAGGGGAAATGAACATAAAATAAATTGCAATATGAATGGTTCTTTATGCAACATCAGAGAAATATTTTACTTAGTGATATAAACTATTATGCATTGCTGCTGTTCCAAGGAAGCTCTGTTTTGGGCTTTACATGCAAGCTAAATATCTGACCAGAAATGCTTTCTGTCTTGTAATATAATGTATTATATATTAGATTAAATTCAATAATAAATGCATTTTGAAGTTTGGAAAAGTATTGTAATAAAGTTGCCTTTAACTTAGCTTTGTAGTTGTTTTCTGTTTCCTTGAAGCTAGTAACAAGCCTTCCAAGACGTACATTATCACTTGTGTAAAATAAATAATTCTCCTGACATTTAATTTGGACAACGTTTTTAATTTTGTGAGGTTGCTAAAATGTGAGTGTGGAATATGACAAAGATCCATATTTTTTTTCCCTGCATTGTTTCATTATTTTACATAACGTCTTATGTGAGTAACAGGTAAGATCAGTTAGACTGGGGCACAACATAGAATGAGGCTTTGTGTGAAAATTATTACTGAAGCATCTTTGCTTTCATTCAAGGTCCCGTTTTTATTTTTCCAGGTTTTCTTGATTTTAATGTCACTGTAGAGTAGGAAAACTGCCTGATAATTTTGAGAAACTAACACTAATTTCAGTTAGTGATTACTATTTAAAATTTGGCATGCCAAATGCATTTTTTTAAATAATTCTAGGATTTATCTATGTTCATTTTTACTATACTTCATAATATATTACGATGTCTTTCTTTTAATTTTATCAGTACTTTTTCAGATGCTCCTTATGATTTTATGTTTCTGACATCAATCCCAGTTACCACTGTGTCTCTGGCCTCTGTAAGAAAATCTATTTACTTACACCAGCTTTTCCTATACCCTTTAATTCTTCATTGATCTCAAAAGATGATGCTTGAAAGAAAAATCAAATTCTCAAGAAAATAAATGGTCTGGGTAGAGTAAACATGGTATTTTACACCAAGAACCAAATTTCTAGAATAACTTCAGAGTTGAGAGAAAGAAAGAGCGTTTTAGGTAAATAAAAGAATTTTTCCTTCATAAAGACAAGAGAACGTACGCATGCATGTATGTAGAGCTTTATAACTTGAAATAGGTGCAGTTGAAAATAGGAGTTTAATACCTTGCCTAATTAAAGATAAAATACTTGATGTCTTACTGAAAGCGTAGATTTAGATAAATGGAATGATCCACATTTGAGCATGAGGGTAAGTGTTCAGCCAGGATCTCAAAGGACATTCCATTTGACCCTGTCAGAGGATGAATTCCTGTGCTCAGCTAACCTCCTGGGACATCTTATAATCCAGGCTTAAAAGCTAGCCAAAAATTATAAAAGCTTCTTGCAAAAATATTGTTGTAAGTCTAGTGACCTAATTTATAGCTTGTTTTTGTTTGTCTCTCTTATACAGACTTTCTTTATCACAGGCTTGTTTTTCATGTAAAATTAGAAAGTTACTCTTCAGAACTTTCAGCAGTTTTTTTCGTATAATATTTTACCAGCCAGAAGATAGAATGCCTCCCACACAGTCAGTCTTTTTGCTACTTGAAAAACAATTATCTGTGGAAACAGAAACCTACTCCTTTTGTACATCATTATGCCCTTTAGGAAGACTCAGGTAAAAAACGTCCTAGAGAGCTTGTTTAATAAAAACTGTGATGTTAAGAAAGAGAGTAGCAGTCCCTTCTTTTATGCATGTTTTTTTTTTCTGAAATATAGGATGAATCGATTTCCCACGACAAATAATTTTGCAGTCGTTGTGTTGCTGATGTGTATTTAAAATCTTATAAATTGTAAATATTCATTTGTTGCTTGCATTCATTCTTTCACATGAATAATTACTGAATGCTTAAATTCCAGGGACTGATGTGTGCTGGGGATTCAGAAGAATAGCATATCGATATATACACAAGATAATCTAAGATAACTGTGTTATCAAGATAATAAAATAAGTTAATATAAAGGAAGTTTGCCTTAGGTAGGGTGGGATTACTTAGATTGTGTGGATTTCTGAGGAGATGACCTTCATGCCATCACCTGAGGGAGGAAAAGGGGTCAACCGTGTGATGGCTTGGGGTGAGTGCTCAAGGCAGAGGAAACAAATGTGGGAATCCCGAAGTGGAAAGGAGCATGGCGAGTTCACAGTGTGGCCAAAATGTGGCATGTGAAGGGAACCACGATCCAAAAACGTAACGCTTAACGCATAGAGGCAAATAATACACGTTCCCAGTACTGTCCACAGCATTTTAAATGGGAAGTTGTCTAATTATCATATCTAACCACCTTCAAGTAAAATTAGAAAATGAAGAATCGGGGAGGTTATCAACTTGCTAAGTAAAGTATACCCACCTAGTTAGTGCCAGCCCTGGGCATAATGATCGATTTAGTGCTTTTCCCATTGAGACCCACTGAAGTCCTAGAAATGTAGTAGATGTTGGTAACATACTTGTAGGGAACAGAACGCCCCTTAAACACACATAAAGTCACTCAAAAGCGAAACTTTCACGTGTAGAAATGTGACATACGATGCTGTCTTCATAATTTAGTGATGAATTTAACAATTTAATCTTCTCTATAAAAACCTGTCTTGGTTTTCACATGTCACCTCAGCTCCAGCCACCCACCCCCTCCTGCAAGGCCATAGTCTCCGAGAGTGGCGCTGCCCACGTGCAGTGAACTGAGGGTCGGGGGGAGGGCGGGGACGAAGCCTGGCCGCTTCAGCGCAGGCCAGGCCGGCTGACTGGGGAGGACCGTGCTGGCTCTGTTAGGTCCTGGTTTGGACCTCGGTTGCATCCATTCTCTTCAGCGTGGGCCTTGTCTTCACCTTCTCATCATTCTCTCTGTCTGGGACACTTCTCATCCCTTCTCCTACATTTTGAAACCAAATCACAGACACCATTTAGGGAGATCATTAAAGTGAAAGATCAGTTTAGGGTAGCCTGAAATGTGTATGGAAGTCAAAAGAAAGACACTTTTCTTTCCCTCGAGTAAAGGATGTGTGTCGATTCCATCAGAAGCACCCTGGGAGTAATGAGTAGGTAAAGGTGTTTCTATTATAAATAATTTCCGTTTCCTACCTTGGTGTTTGTAGGGTTTTGTTCTTTATCCTTGCAGTAAAGCAAGTTTACTGGCAAAGAAAAAGAAAGAGAAAAGAAAGAAATCAAATATAATCAGGGCTCTATGAATGAATGAATGAAAGAAGAAGCTTCAAGACAGAAATTTAAGATTAACTCTGAACAAATGTGATAAGATCTTGTAACTGGTGAGTGGCAGGATAAGTTTTGTACGCAGTAATTTTCCATATGCCATTTTTAGAATCACATGTGTTAGTCATTTAATGGGTCACGTAATACGTTTTATTTGAGCACCTCTGCCATTTCCTTCACATCTTTAAAAGTTTACCTCGAGTTCTTCTCTCCTGGGGGAGACGCTGCTGCTGAGCGGCCTTTGGAAATGTGTAAGGGGATCTTACAAGGTCAGGAGGGCGCTACTGGGGGACCAGGGGGACCAGCCGTCTTGCAGTGCTCTGAGTAATCCCGCGGGATCGAGCGTCATCTGACTGAACGGCCAGTGCTGTGCCCCAGAGAATGCGGGCCGAGCGCAGATGCTCCCTCGTCCCAGCTCCTCTGCTGCCTCCTGAGCCCGTCCGCCACACATTCTTTCCTGCAGCGCCCCACCCCCACCCCAACACTTACCCCAACACCTACCCCAACCCCGCCCCAGCCCCGCCCCCAGCCCAACACCTACCCCAACTCCACCCCAGCCCCGCCCCCAGCCCCACCCCCAGCCCCAACCCCGCCCCCACCCTCAACCCCACCCCACCCCCACGGCAGAAAGAGCCTCACTTCTGAAGTAGCCGTTGTGCTGTTTTTACCACTCTCTGGCACCTCCGTTTCTAATTTGTACTGTGGATACTTGTCTGAACGTCCTGAATCTCCCAACTAGAGTACGAGCTCCTTGAATACCAGAGTCTCGGTGTAATATAAATTGGGGGGAAAAGGCATTCTAACAGGCATGCTATCTCTTTCTAGACGTTTATACACAAATATATATGTAAATATGCCATAAAAACATAAATATTTAAGTATGTAAATACAGTTGCCCCCTGAACACGGTGGGGGTTTAGGGGCGCCAACCCCCTGTACAGTCAAAAATCCACATGTAACTTTACAGCCAACCCCCCCTCTCTGTGGTTCCACATGCATGGATTCAACCAAGCATGGACTGTGTAATACTACAATACACATTTAGTGAAAAAAATCCACGTGTAAGTGGACCAGTGCAGTTCAAACCCGTGTTGTTCAAGGGTCAGCTGCATATAAATATACAAATTCAGTTTGAAGGTGGGTGTTAGGAGTGTAAGCTTCATGTCTAGTGAACTACTTCCTAAATTACAAATATACTACAGTAGTCAGCTGAGGTGGCCGTAACAAGATACCCAGACTTGATGGCTTAAACAACAGAAATTAATTTTCTCCCAGTCCTAGAAGCTAGACATCTAAGACCGTGGTGCTTGCAGGGGTAGGTTTCTGGTGAGGCCTGTCTGGCTTGCAGATGACCACGTTCTCACTGTGTCCTCACATGGCCTTTCTTCCAAGAGCTCTGGTGTCTGTCTGTTCCCCTCCTTCAAGGACACCAGTCATTTTGGATTAGGGCCTCAACCATTATGACCTCATTTAACCTTAATTACCTCTTTATAAGCCCTGTCTCAAAAATACTGTTGCATTAAGGGTTAGGGCTTCAACATGCATCTGGGAGAGGGACACAATTCAGTCCATAATACACACCAGCTACCTTTCTGTATTAATATTCATTTTGGCAGATGAGCATTTAAGAAAAAGTTATTCTGCAGTAGAGTCACTGACTTAGACCCAGTTGAAAGTAGTATTGTTACCTCTGTTGTGGTGCGTCCTTTTCTAATTTGGTGACAGGTATTTGTTTCCATGTCCTATATCCCTAACTAGAGTATAAGCTCTTTTAACACAAGTTGTTGTATTCTTCACCACCCCCCACCCCGATATTTGCTTCTAATTAGCACTTACTAATGGTACCAATTGTATATAATTGCATATTTCTCGAATTCCCTAATTGTTAAATTTTAGGGAGATTGTTTACAATATGGTCTATGTAACTTTTAATCGAATAAAAATTCAACATAAGGTCAAAATTTCATAAAAATACCAAGGCATTAATATCTATACTGAAGGTAGAGTAGAATCATACCTAAGCTGCTTGAAAGGAGAACTGTGCTCTGGACAATCTAACTGGGAAAAGTTGATGCTTTTCCCTTGGTATTATCTGTTGAATATTATCTGTTGAATACTCATGTTGAATAGTCGTGCAAGATTTTTTTTTTTTTTAATTAAATGAACGTTTGTTCTTTAATCCATCTTCCTTTGTGTTTTTGGTCTGTTTTAACATGAATAGCTCAGTGACTCCTGTGAGGTGACAATACCTGACTAATTTTAGAAACAGGCATATGAAATGCATAGTGCTTTGACTGGAACAACCAACAGAAATTTTTATTTTTATTTTTTTATTTTTTTTTAAAGGACTTGATCATTTTTTTTTTTTTAATTTATTTATTTATGGTTGTGTTGGGTCTTCGTTTCTGTGCGAGAGCTCTCTCTAGTTGCGGCAAGCGGGGGCCACTCTTCATCGCAGTGCGCGGGCCTCTCACTATCGCGGCCTCTCTTGCTGCGGAGCACAGGCTCCAGACGCGCAGGCTCAGTAATTATGGCTCACGGGCCTAGTTGCTCCGCGGCATGTGGGATCTTCCCAGACCAGGGCTCGAACCCGTGTACCCTGCATTGGCAGGCAGACTCTCAACCACTGCGCCACCAGGGAAGCCCCAGAAATTTTTATCATTACTAAGAAACAGCTGTTCCTGCAGCCTGTAGACCCTCTCAGGCTTAGAGTCATTTGGAGTTGGCTGGGCTATGGAAAACTCTGAAAGTTACAGCTGCTGACCCATCCAAGAGAACAGAGAACCCCTGACCTAATTGGATGGATTTTCCTAGCAGCACTGATGAGACCCAATCTACAATCTTTTTAACTGGTGAGTCAACCACCAGAGGGCAGAGAGCAGAAGCAAGAAGAACTACAATCCTGCAGCCTGTGGAACAAAAACCACACTCACAGAAAGACAGACAAGATGAAAAGGCAGAAGGCTATGTACCAGATGAAGGAACAAGATAAAACCCCAGAAAAACAACTAAATGAAGTGGAGATACGCAACCTTCCAGAAAAAGAATTCAGAATAATGATAGTGAAGATGATCCAGGACCTTGGAAAAACAATGGAGGCAAAGATCGAGAAGATGCAAGAAATGTTTAACAAAGACCTAGAAGAATTAAAGAACAAACAAACAGAGATGAACAACTCAATAACTGAAATGAAAACTACACTAGAAGGAATCAATAGCAGAATAACTGAGGCAGAAGAACGGATAAGTGACCTGGAAGACAGAATGGTGGAATTCACTGCTGCGGAACAGAATAAAGAAAAAAGAATGAAAAGAATTGAAGACAGCCTGAGAGACCTCTGGGACAACATTAAACGCAACAACATTCGCATTATAGGGGTCCCAGAAGGAGAAGAGAGAGAGAAAGGACCAGAGAAAATATTTGAAGTGATTATAGTCGAAAACTTCCCTAACATGGGAAAGGAAATAGCCACCCAAGTCCAGGAAGCGCAGTGAGTCGCATACAGGATAAACCCAAGGAGAAACACGCCAAGACACATAGTAATCAAATTGGCAAAAACTAAAGACAAAGAAAAATTATTGAAAGCAGCAAGGGAAAAATGACAAATAACATATAAGGGAACTCCCATAATGTTAACAGCTGATTTCTCAGCAGAAACTCTACAAGCCAGAAGGGAGTGGCATGATATACTTAAAGTGATGAAAGGGAAGAACCTACAACCAAGATTACTCTACCCGGCAAGGATCTCATTCAGATTTGATGAACAAAATCAAAAGCTTTACAGACAAGCAAAAGCTAAGAGAATTCAGCACCACCAAACCAGCTGTACAACAAAATGCTAAAGGAACTTCTCTAAGTGGGAAACACAAGAGAAGAAAAGGATCTACAAAAACCCAAAAGAATTAAGAAAATGGTCATAGGAACATACATATCGATAATTACCTTAAATGTGAATGGATTAAATGCTCCGACCAAAAGACACAGGCTTGCTGAATGGATACAAAAGCAAGATCCATATATATGCTGTCTACAAGAGACCCACTTCAGCCCTAGGGACACATACAGACTGAAAGTGAAGGGATGGAAAAAGATATTCCATGCAAATGGAAATCAAAAGAAAGCTGGAGTAGCTATACTCATATCAGATAAAATAGACTTTAAAATAAAGAATGTTACAAGAGACAAGGAAGGACACTACATAATGATCAAGGGAGCAATCCAAGAAGAAGATATAACAATTATAAATATATATACACCCAACATAGGAGCACTTCAATACAGAAGGCAACTGCTAACAGCTATAAAAGAGGAAATCGACAGTAACACGGTAATAGTGGGGGACTTTAACACCTCACTTACACCAGTGGACAGATCGTCCAGAATGAAAATAAGTAAGGAAACACAAGCTTTAAATGACACAACAGACCAGATAGATTTAATTGATATTTATAGGACATTCCATCCAAAAACAGCAGATTACACGTTCTTCGCAAGTGCGCATGGAACATTCTCCAGGATAGATCACATCTTGGGTCACAAATCAAGCCTCAGTAAATTTAAGAAAATTGAAATCATATCAAGTATCTTTTCTGACCACAACACTATGAGATTAGAAATGAATTACAGGGAAAAAAACGTAAAAAACACAAACACATGGAGGCTAAACAATACGTTACTAAATAACCAAGAGATCACTGAAGAAATCAAAGAGGAAATAAAAAAATACCTAGAGACAAATGACAATGAAAACACGACGATCCAAAACCTATGGGATGCAGCAAAAGCAGTTCTAAGAGGGAAGTTTATTGCTATACAAACCTACCTCAAGAAACAAGAAAAGTCTCAAGTAAACAATCTAACCTTACACCTAAAGGAACTAGAGAAAGAAGAACAAACAAAACCCAAAGTTAGCAGAAGGAAAGAAATCATAAAGATCAGAGCAGAAATAAATGAAATAGAAACAAAACAAGAGCAAAGATCAATAAAACTAAAAGCTGGTTTTTTGAGAAGATAAACAAAATTGATAAACCTTTAGCCAGACTCATCAAGAAAAAGAGAGAGAGGACTCAAATCAATAAAATTAGAAATGAAAAAGGAGAAGTTACAGCAGACACCGCAGAAATACAAAGCATCCTAAGAGACCACTACAAGCAACACTGTGCCAATAAAATGGACAACCTGGAAGAAATGGACAAATTCTTAGAAAGGTATAAGCTTCCAAGACTGAACCAGGAAGAAACAGAAAATATGAACAGACCAATCACAAGTAATGAAATTGAAACTGTGATCAAAAATCTTCCAACAAACAAAAGTCCAGGACCAGATGGCTTCACAGGTGAATTCTATCAAACATTTAGAGAAGAGCTAACACCCATCCTTCTCAAACTCTTCCAAAAAATTGCAGAGGAAGGAACACTCCCAAACTCATTCTGTGAGGCCACCATCACCCTGATAGCAAAACCAGACAAAGATACTACAAAAAAAGAAAATTACAGACCAATATCACTGATGAGTATAGATGCAAAAATCCTCAACAAAATACTAGCAAACAGAATCCAACAACACATTAAAAGGATCATACACCACGAGCAAGTGGGATTTATCCCAGGGATGCAAGGATTCTTCAATATACGCAAATCAATCAGTGTGAGAACCATATTAACAAATTGAAGAATAAAAACCATATGATCATCTCAATAGATGCAGAAAAAGCTTTTGACAAAATCAACACCCATTTATGATAAAAACTCTCCAGGGCTTCCCTGGTGGTGCAGTGGTTGAGGGTCCGCCTGCTGGCGCAGAGGACACGGCTTCGAGCCCTGGTCTGGGAGGATCCCACATGCCGCGGAGCAACTGGGCCCGTGAGCCACAACTGCTGAGCCTGCGCATCTGGAGTCTGTGCTCCACAATGAGAGGCCGCGATAGTGAGAGGCCCGCGCACTGCGATGAGGAGTGGCCCCCGCTCGCCGCAACTAGAGAAAGCCCTCGCACAGAAACGAAGACCCAACACAGCCAAAAATAAATAAATACATTTATTAAAAAAAAAAATCAGAAAATCAGAATAAAATATGCATCATTATTTAAAAACAAAAAACAAAAAAACAAAAAACTCTCCAGAAAGTGGGCATAGGGGGAACCTACCTCAACATAATAAAGACCATATACGACAAACCCACAGCAAACATCATTCTCAATGGTGAAAAACTGAAAGCATTTCCTGTAAGATCAGGAACAAGACAAGGATGTCCACGCTCACCACTATTATTCAGCAGTTTTGGAAGTCCTAGCCATGGCAGTCAGAGAAGAAAAAGAAATAAAAGGAATACAAATTGGAGAAGAAAAAGTAAAACGGTCACTGTTTGCAGATGACATGATACTATACATAGAGAATCCTAATGATGCCACCAGAAAACTACTAGAGCTAATCAATGAATTTGGTAAAGTTGCAGGATACAAAATTCATGCACAGAAATCTCTTGTATTCCTATATACTAATGATGAAAAATCTGAAAGAGAAATTATGGAAACACTCCCATTTACTATTGCAACAAAAAGAATAAAATACCTAGGAATAAACTACCTAGGGAAACAAAAGACCTGTATGTAGAAAACTATAAGACACTGATGAAGGAAATTAAAGATGATACAAACAGATGGAGAGATATACCATGTTCTTGGATTGGAAGAATCAATATTGTGAAAATGACTATACCACCCAAAGCAATCTACAGATTCAATGCAATCCCTATCAAATTACCAATGGCATTTTTTACAGAACTAGAACAAAATCATGTTAAAGTTTGTATGGAGACACAAAAGACCCTGAATAGCCAAAGCAGTCTTGAGGGAAAAAAACGAAGCTGGAGGAATCAGACTCCCTGACTTCAGACTATACTACAAAGCTACAGTAATCAAGACAATATGGTACTGGCACAAAAACAGAAACATAGATCAATGGAACAAGATAGAAAGCCCAGAGATAAACCCACGCACCTATGGTCAGCTAATCTATGACAAAGGAGGCAACGATATACAGTGGAGAAAAGACAGTCTTTTCATTAAGTGGTGCTGGGAAAACTGGACAGCTACATGTAAAAGAATGGCATTAGAACACTCCCTAACACCATACACAAAAATAAACTCAAAATGGATTAGAGACCTAAATGTAAGACCGGACACTATAAAACTCTTCGAGGAAAACATAGGAAGAACACTCTTTGACATAAATCACAGCAAGATCTTTTTTGATCCATCTCCTAGAGTAATGGAAGTAAAAACAAAAATAAACAAATGGGACCTAATGAAACTTCAAAGCTTTTGCACAGCAAAGGAAACCATAAACAAGACCAAAAGACAACCCTCAGAATGGGAGAAAATATTCGCAAACAAATCAACGGACAAAGGATTAATCTCCAAAATATATAAACAGCTCATGCAGCTCAATATTAAAAAAACAAACAACCCTATGCAAAAATGGGCAGAAGACCTAAATAGACATTTTTCCAAAGAAGACATACAGATGGCCAAGAGGCACATGAAAAGCTGCTCAACATCACTAATCATTAGAGAAATGCAAATCAAAACTACAATGAGGTATCACCTCACACCAGTTAGAATGGGCATCATCAGAAAATCTACAAACAACAAATGTTGGAGAGGGTGTGGAGAAAAGGGACCCCTCTTGCACTGTTGGTGGGAATGTAAATTGATACAGACACTATGGAGAACAGTATGGAGGTTCCTTAAAAAACTAAAAGTAGAATTACCATATGACCCAGCAATCCCACTACTGGGCATATACCCAGAGAAAACCATAATTCAAAAAGACACATGCACCCCAATGTTCATTGCAGTACTATTTACAATAGCCAGGTCATGGAAGCAACCTAAATGCCCATCGACAGACGAATGGATAAAGAAGAAGTGGTACATATATACAATGGAATATTAGTCAGCCATAAAAAGGAACGAAATTGAGTCATTTGTTGAGACGTGGATGGATCTAGAGACTGTCATACAGAGTGAAGTAATTCAGAAAGAGAAAAACAAATATCGTATATTAACATGTGTGTGGAACCTAGAAGAATGGTACAGATGAACCGGTTTGCAGGGCAGAAGTTGAGACACAGATGTAGAGAACAAATTTATGGACACCAAGGGGGGAAAACCATGGTGGGGTGGGGGTGGTGGTGTGCTGAATTGGGCGATTGGGATTGACATGTATACACTGATGTGTATAAAATTGATGACTAATAAGAACCTGCAGTATAAACAAACAAACAACTAATACTAAACTTTCTTTGGGTTATTTGTATGGAAATATGTTAATATAAATGTTTCAGACATTACATGAAATTTCTAAAAATCTTTTAAAAAAAAAGCTGCCATATTATTAGTTAGATATTAATACTGAAAGCTAATAGTAATATGTGGCCTACCAGTATAGAGAATTATGGGATGCCATAGAAAATTTCATTTAAAGATAAGTCTTTTAAAAGCTTATATACCTAAAATATATTATTGTGCCAAGCACCGTACGATTTATTTTAAGTTAAAGGGTGATTTTCTTGAGCTCACTATTTTCTCAGTTTCTATTTTCTATAGTACAGTATTTATCTAATAGGCAGTTTCCAATTTTTTATGCTTGTATAGGTTTATATAAATAAGTCTAAATATAAAGCAGCGTTTGTTTAGCAAAAAGATGCCTAAAATTATCATGATCAAAACATACTTTTATTAGTCTTTCTTTTCTCTCGTTCAAGGGATGGTGGGTTCTGATTTTTCACATATTACGATTAAGAATTATAATGTATGATGTGCTTTCCCAGTTTTCAGAGACTTACAATATAGTCCTCAAGGGAGCAGTGACTGCCTGTCCCTTTAGTTGGAAAACAGTTCAAACTCCAGCCACAAGTTACATTACCCAAAACTGAAGCAGTTATGGGAAGAAACTATCCTCTTCTCGGCTGTCCACTGGCACCAACTAACGTCCACGCGATTTTCAGCTGAAGGCCATCGGTACAGATGTTAAGTTGCTTCTTGAACAGAAACTTATCACCTTTGTACCTTCATTGAAAGTTTAGAAAGCAGAACCTACGTAAGTGCTTCCAAACACTCTTTTTACAGCAAGGTTTTAAACATTTTAGCTTGTTCACAGACATTCACAGGATCCACATAAAATAGATGAATGAAGAAACACAGTTTGCTGACCTGCCATGTCTTCATTATTGCTGTTTCACAAATATGCTGGACTCGTGTTGCCTATCCTTATTAGGACACATGTCATTTGAGTAAAGTACCTAAAGCTCTCCTCTGTAAGCTTTGCAGAGAAATCAGGACTCATTCCCTAGGCTCATATTCTCACATATTTTCATGAGGTAAGAATTAACAATTAGATTTGCCCCCGAACATAGAATACCAAGGCTTTCACAGCATAGTCTAATTTTAAAAAGTAAAAATAAAACATTTACAGCTAGGTAGAATCACTTAGCCTATATTATCATATGCATTCCTGCAAAGTATTTCACCAACCTGGAAAAAAGACCACAGGTTCAAAAAAATGGGTATATAACCAAACAATAATTATTGTCTGTTGCAAAATATGATATTTGTAATTTATCTCCTTTCATTTTCTACTGTTGGAATACACTGTCATAGGCTAATACTGGTTTGGTGACTATAATGTAAAGGTCGCCATCTATTGGACATAAGTAATTACTACACTTGAGTTTCTTGTGGGAAAAGTACTTATAAAATGATTGAAGCGAGAAACTTAGTTCCTATCTACTCTGTATTTTCACACACAAATTGTTTAATTCTCTGTTTAATTATGGAATTACTTGGGTACTTTTCCCACATTAAACTGGGAAGACTAGCATTTATGAAGTTTTTTTCATAAAAATCAATATTCATAAAAAGCAAAAATTGACTTTCATAGTCCAGAATATGCACTAAGTTCTTTAGAAGTTTTATCAGGCCAGCAGTGCTTCTCTTATGATGCTGTTTGAATAAATTCTTTTCTCTTCACCTTTAGAGAGGTACATTAAACAACAAAATTACTTTATTGAATTAAACCAGAAAAAAAAGAAACTTATTTTCTTAACTAATACTCAATATTGAAGACACCTCCTGCAGCTTACTTTTTTTAGTTCAAAAGAAATTACAGCTTAAAAGGATTAATTAGGGGTAATGATAATAGACAGTCTTCCCCATGGTGGAAGGCTTAATTTTCTATCTTTTGCCATTATCCAGTTTTACATATTTCAGTCATGTTGAAAATTTCAGAAGCCCAAGTTTTTCTACCTTTATGTGAAGGTGTGTTTATTATGATGGTATGATTTTATAAAAGAAAATTGAAATAGTGTATTACATAGTGTAGTATAAAGCATATGACAGGTATGGACATTTGACGTCTTAATTTTCTTCTTAGTCAAAGTAAAGAACTCTATTTTCAAATTACATTAATCTTAAAAGCGGTCTCAATTGTCCATGTTTTCTCTTTTGTATTTCTCTATTTTTATATCTATTAACAGTTGTACATTGAGTGCTGCTTCTTTGTCCAACTTAGATACAGGCATTCATCTCCCAGGTTCACATAATCAATTACTTCTGAAGAGTCTGTATTCATTTCTTTGAACAGAAGAATATGTTAAAGCGAGGATAACACCTCATTAATTTTTGAGTTAGTGGTACCTATGTATTTTATCTTTTCACATACTTTATTTATCCCAGTATGCTCGTAAATATCCTCGTAATTCGTGGATATGAAAAATATTTGAGGATAAATTTCTGAAAGATTCTAATGGCTTCAGGCAGTTGTATATCACTGTTTAGATAATGGGTGAACATAAGATTTGAATACAAAGAAGTGAAACTTTTAAACAAACTTGGTGTACTCAAACTTATCCTTTGCTTACAGCAATGGAATCAAATATCTCTTGTTAAAATCAGCAAATCTCTTAGCAGTGATACTAGCAGGGATATTGAAGCAGTACCACATGCATGCTAAGAAAATATACATACACATAACAGTCATTTAAGTGTAAAAGATAAAAACAACCAGGCAACGTTAATTCAAGAGATAAAAAAAGTTAAAAAAAAAAAAAAGGAATGTTGTCAAGGATTATTATTAAAATAATAAATGCTGGTTGTTGAAAGATCTTAACAAGCAAACAAAAGTCACTCAAACCCAGAGATAAATACTGAAGAAGTTTAAGTTTGTCTACCTTCTGCAGGAAATTGAAGCCCCAGGTAGAAAGTTATTCTTAATGAGCTCCCTGTGGTCTCTTTTTTCTCAATGATTTATAGCGTAAGTATTTAGAGAACTTACAGATGAGATTTGCTAAGTAACACAATTTTTTTTTTTAAGTCTGGAGAATGGGTAAGAAAGTGGAAGACTGGGAACAGGAAATATAGTGCTGATTTTCAAAAAGGAAAAAGGTCAGCTTCTAAACTATAAACTAGTTGGAACTTGAGGTCGCCTGAAAAAAAGTCTAGAAGGCGTTCTTAAAAGCCAGCTAGTGAGCACTGAGAAAAGGAGGGCAGGATTGCCAGGACCGAGAAGTAAGTTCTCAAGAAACAAATCACCCAACTAACACATTTTGGATAGATTGGAGGAAATGTTAATTTTAACAGATTATCGAAGAAAAACTTTTAAGATCCCATTTAATTTAATAATCAAATGAGGCTAATGATTATCAAGTGTTTAGATTCATAACAGATTGAAGGAGTTTAACCAAAGGCTGTTGTTTAAAGATGAATCAGCGCCTTGGATGAGGACCTCTACGGCTTGCTGCCTAAATTTGTGGGTGACACGAAGCAGGGAGGTATACCATTCATGCTTCATAACCAGATCCTCCTTCAAAAATATGTTGGGCGTGTAGGAAAATGGACCAAATCTAGTTTTAAAAAAATGAAAGAAGTTTCATATGGTTGTGTGCACTTTGGATCACGTCATTGCTCTTCTGGGGCATATGCAGGGCTGGGGTTGGGATAAGGTTAACAAAAACAAATACTTGAAAAACTAGGGGTTTTAGAAGAAAATGAACCCAATATGAGTTTGCCATGTCACATGGCCTCTAAAATTATAAGGCAAGTCATAGTTCTGTTCTGTGCTAGTAAACGCTCATGTGGCATATTGTGTTTAAACTTTGGCATTAATCTCTGACAATTATATAGATAATCCCAAGAAAATCAACTGAAACATCATGGGACATTTAAGCTGTCTTTGGGTCAGAGGCAGTTATATGAGTGCTTGTTTTTCGCTGATAATATGAGCTAGTTCCTTGACCTGAATCCACAGCTATGTCTTCTTCGACAAACATTCTCCCTCAGTCTCAGGCCTCAGAGATGGCAGTGGAGAGTGATAGGCAATTGAGTGAAGAAGTAGTCAGGGGGCAGATCACTTACTGCCTTGTAGGTCGTGTTAAGGGGTTTAGATTCTTACCTCAGTTAAATAGGAAGCCAGATAGAGGATTTTAATCGTGGAAGTAACATCTGATGTATGTTTTTCAAAGATCACTCTGAATGCTATGGAAACTTGATTTTAAGGGAGAAATAATGGAAGCAGGAGACTAGTTCTGTGTATTTTCTTATTTCAGGCAAGAGATGGTAGTGGCTTAGGCCATGCAGTTCCTAACAGAGATGCAGAGAATTGGACGGGTTTATATTTTAGAGGAAGAACTAACAGGAGTGTAGGAATCGTGGGTGGGGGAGATTGGTGATGGATAATGGAAGATTGCTGAGTCAGTGAGTTTGGTAAGAATTAACTCAGTTGGTAAGAGTCAGTGAAATTGATGAGTCGCTTCAGTACAGTAAAAAAGCTAACGGCATCAAGAGGTAGAGGAGTGAGTGAGTGAGGAACAAAGGGGCTTAAAATCCAGATTTTAGACATGTTATACTTGTTGACGAAAACGCAAAGGTTATGAATGTTGGAATGCGTGGCTAGGGTATTCCAGGCCTAAGACTTAACTGTAGAGGGATTATCCTTGAAGTGAAGAAGTCAAAGAATTTAGCAGTCCGGTCATTCAGTGATTCAGCATGAGAACACTGAGGTCATCAAGAAGGATTGTTGACTCGGGTAAAGAGGAAGACAGTGAGCCGGGGGCTCAAGCAAACGGTGGGCGCGATCGAGGCAAGTCAGTGACTGGGTACTGAGTCAGGGGTGTAGTCTGGTGACACGGGCCTCCAAGGACTTGGCATTTTGCAGGATCAAAGATGATTGAGGGTGTCAGAAACAGTAATGGAAGGAAATCTATCTCCAGGTTTATAAACATATGCAGTTGAGAGAAAAGGGACTTCTGTGTGAAGGGACTACAAGGAAGGTATAGAGTGGTGTAGAGGGTTTGTGAGGGCTGAGAGGGATGGAAAATGGATCAGATTAGGAGATACACAAAACACTAAAGAAATAAGAGTTCAGGAGGTGATGGATGACTCAAGGGGTCTGTACTTTTGGTTGTGGCAGGTAGACAGGGATGGAAAGTATGATGGGATTGATCCTCATGGTCTGTTAGAGGGAAGTGGACACTAGACTGTAAGCTTCGTGAGAGGAGCTTCAAGTGGGCAATATGCCTGGCATAAAGTGGGACTTCAAATATTTTGTTGCTGAGCGAATGAGTGGATGCGATGAGTGGTTGAATGGGAGAGCTCAGGACGTGTGATCCAGAATATTTAGCCAGAGAGCATGTGGCCCTTGGCTTTTGTTCTCTAACGTTGGAAGGACATTCTCGCTGGGCATGGGGTGCTGTGGCAGCTTTCTCAAGACACGTGGCTTCTCCAAGGACTCACAGTGGTGACTGTTGAACACTAGGCATTCAGACAGATTTATTTATATTTTCAAATCGGTAACAGATTGACTCAACACTGTTGAATAATACATCCTTTTAATCTGAATTTGGAAAAATACTTTTATCATATATTAATTCTTTTTGTAATGTTAAGATTACATTACTACTAGAAAATGGCAGGGTTTTGCCCCATAGAAGAAGCTATTCCCAACTAGTAGAAATCACTGAAATCACTAATAGGAATGATCCAGTGATGAAATTGATGACACACAGTGAGAGGAGCTAAGGTTGGTGGTAAGCACGCTGCTGTCACTGAGGGACTCGTACTTTTATCAGGGGATTGTTACAAGTGATTTTTAAGTTGGTATTACACCTTAAAATCTTTATATTATGTTGGTATTTTTTATAGACATAGTATAAATATATGCTCATTCTTTACCTATCTTATCTTTAGACCCCATACTACATTTTCTCTGAAGAGATCAAGGAATAGTATAGATAACTAAAGAGTTCACATCATATTAAGACTGGACATTTAATAACGTTAGATCCATTACGGGAAGGCAAGAGCAGAGAAATGTGTGAAAGCTAAGGCGGAGTTTGAAAGGCGCTGAAGAAAATGGGATATAACGACAAAGAGCAAATTCTTTCCCCATAACAAATAAGTTCCAGTTCCTTCAGGATCTCCCTTTAGGTTTCCCTCTTTTCTTTGCATCGGTAAATTAGAAAGCTCCAAGAGAAGTTTCTCTGAGCCAGTCCTTTTCTTTTGCTCTCACAAAAAATAAACCTCATTTTGGGTGATATTATTATTCACTTCATAATCTTCTTTTAACCTCTGACACTTAGTCCCCTCGGCCCCTCTATGTGCAAATCAAGGAGGCACCTACTTGCTGATTTTTATATTCTCTTCAAGATGCCATTTATAATACCTGTAGAATTAGCAGGCTCAAATAATGTTTTTAGGCTGCTAAGGAAACAAAGCCTGTTGGAGTTAATTAGTAAATTTAGCTTGTGATTAAGAGCATCAGAAATTTCCCACTGAGGTTTAGTTTTTTTAATTTTCCAGAGGGGAGATTGTAGTTACAAGTGAATGCACTCACCATATTTATTGTCAGGAAGCCAGTGGAAGATACCCATTTTCCCTGACGGCAAGTAGTTTCCTTGGTTAAAATAAATAGCTTTGCTATACCAGTGAACCCCAAAAGCACAAAATACAGCCACGATCCTGGTATATTCCACTTTCTGCTTAGCAATATTATTCTGTGAATGTTTGCTTTGTGGAAGAGTGAAAATACCAACAACAATCTGTTGTCATTTTCCTCCTTTACCTGCTATAAAATACATATTTTAAGATTTCTGAATTTCTCTTATTGAAAACCTGCCATGTAGGGATGTAATAAGTCACTTTATTTGATTATTTTGTGACATCGATATGGAAAGTGAGGAGGCACTGACATTTGTAGTTGGAGACTTGAAGTTTTCATACTGCAAAGGAGAGTTTCTGCGTTCTTTTTCAAGCTTAGCCCTTGTGAAGAATTTATCCTTACATAGTTTGGATGTCATTCCATCAAAATATGGATGAGCCAAATTAACATTTTGAAATCCTATTACTGATGCTGCGTTTTAACATCCTGCCACCAGGAATAGCCAGTGAAATAGTACTAGAAACAGGCAAGTGTAGAGATAGGGTCAGGGAACAGAAGACGGAAGAAGAGAAGGCGTTGTCAATTGGGTCCTATGCTGAGACTAAGTGAGATGAGGAATGAACCCCAAAAGGCGAAACAGTATGTTCCCACCTGTGTGAGGTATCTACAGTGGTCAGCTTCATAGAAACAGAAAGCAGGATGGTGGTTACCGGGAGCTGGGGGAAGGAGGGAAGGGGAGTTGTTATTTAATGGGTATAGAGTTTCAGATTTGCAAGATGAAAAAGTTCTGGAGATCTGTTTCACAACAGTGACTATACTTAACACTACTGAACTGTACATTTAAAAATGGTGAAGATGGTAAGTTTTTTTTTAATTGAATTATAGTTGATTTACAATGTTGTGTTCAAGTTTCAGCTGTACAACAAAGTGATTCAGTTGTACATACTCTTTTTCAGATTGTTTTTCATTATAGCTAAGATGATAAATTTTATGTTGTGTTTTTTACCACAATAAAAAGAAAATGAGGAATGCAAATTGTCAATTGAATTTAGCCCCAGAGAGGTCATTTGTAACCTCAGCAAGGATATGGCTTTCTAGGAGTTGGGGAGTGAGCCCCAGTGAGGCAGTGGACGAGGGGCAGGCAGGTGAGGAAATGGAGACTACGTGAGTAAACGGTTATTTCACAGAGTTTGAATGTTAAGGTGAGTGGGAAAATAGAAGGTGAAGGTACTTTTGTTGTTGCTGTTGTTTTAAGAGAAACTATAGCGTTTTTGAATGGGGATGCTTTGCATAAAGCCTGCAGTGGAAAACTGGAAGAAGTGAGAGAAACAGAGATTGATTAATTGAGGCCCCTGAGAAAAAGGGAGGAGTCAGAGTCCACAGCATAAGATTGTGGCTCTTTGACAGTTGTCAGGACTGGTGGATAGAAAGAGAGTTCCTCTTGCTGGTCCCCCAGGATGGTCAGGTTGGTAAGTTAATAAGGTGGGCAGCCTCACGCCTGCTTTGCCTGGGCAGATAGCTAACATGGGTCCCCGATTTCCCCTCTGAAAAGCGTACAGTGACTCAGTGCGGAGATTATGCCAAGAAAGGCACAACTGCAGAGGGAGATAATGCACAAATAGCTTTTTGTTCATTTTTCCTAAGAAAAGCAGGCCAAAAGGCTGCAAGCCCAAGTCTCCAGATGTATCTGGGAAGTCTTCATACCTCTCTCTGGTGAGAAATGGAAACTCAAGTACCAGACAAAGCAGAAAGTCTGGCTGCTGCAGAGGTGCTATTAATCAGAGCTTCTTCCAACCCTAAAAAGAATAAATATTAGGGAATGACAATGAGAATAGATATTGATGTCTGTTCCATATTAAATGAGGTAATTTTAGATTTTCTTAAGTCTAGTATTGGCTAAGCAAAGGAATAGGTAATCAGTGTGTGTGTAACACATGGGAAACCTCCCAAGTGCATTTGTTTGGAAACTTGGAGATCTGGCTTTCAAAGGTATCTCGTGAATTATATGAACTTTATTCTGAAGTGGCATTCATTTTTCCAGTCAACCTAGTTCGTGGAGGTGTTGGAAAACTCAACTTCTCCAATTCACTCTTTTTTCTTACCTGTCCTCATTATATATTAATATATAGGTATTGATAATTCTTTATAACTCTATTTTCTTTTTTCCAAGATACTGATACTTCTTTATATTTTAAAGGATATTTTAAAAGGTATTTTTGGAGTTCTAGTCACTTCTTTGAGGTTGATCTCCTATCAATTCTTAAGCAGTAATACCTGTTTCACCTGAATTGGGAAGCAGTCTCTAGAAGGTACAAATATGTTCTGAGAAATACGTGTATATTTTGAGTGAGTTTGTATTTGAAAACAATAAATTTCTTTCATGCATTTATTCAACAAATACTTGTTGTTTACTGTATGGTAAGCACTTTGTTATACCAGTAAACATAACTGTCCCTGACCTCAGAGAGCCTCTACTCTAGCGAGGGAGTCCAGATTCAAACAAATAAACACACAAATTGTATAATTATAATAATAACAAATTCTGTGAAGGAAAAGTACAGGGTAGTATGAAAGTATATGACGTAGGCAACCTTAAGGTGGGGAATCAGGGAAGCCTCCCTGAGGAGGTGATATTTAAACTGAGGCCAGAAGGATACTTAAGAATTAGCATAGTAAAGGTGTGGCAGAGAGGTGGGTATAGAAAGTGAGAATAGACTCCGCAGAGGCCTTGAGGTGGGAAGAAGTTTGGCCTGTTTAAGAAGAGATGGAAGACCAGTTAGACTGGAGCAAGCCAAAGAGAAAGCTCCGTAAGAAAGGCTGGCGAGTAGGGAGTCCAGCATCACAGCTGTCCTTAGAGCAGTGCTGGAAGTATCTAAGAACCAGACAGGATCAGATTTGTGTGTTAAAAGTTCACTCTGGTTGCTGTATGGAAACATTATTCTCTGTGACAGGAGTCAGCAAACTTTTTCTGTAAAAAAGCCAGATAGTAAATATAATACATTTTGTGGGTCATATGGTCTGTTGCAACTACTCAACTTTCCATGTTTTATGAAAGTAGCCATAGACATATGTTAGTGAACAAACCTGGCTCTGTTCTATAAAATTCATTTATGGATGCTGAAATTTCAATTTAATACAGATTTTTATGTGTCACGAAATATTCTCCCCTTTATTTTTTTAAAACCACTTAAGGGGGGCTTCCCTGGTGGCGCAGTGGTTGAGAATCTGCCTGCTAATGCAGGGGACACGGGTTCGAGCCCTGGTCTGGGAAGATCCCACATGCCGCGGAGCAACTGGGCCCGTGAGCCACAATTACTGAGCCTGCGCGTCTGGAGCCTGTGCTCCGCAACAAGAGAGACCGCGACAGTGAGAGGCCCGCGCACCACGATGAAGAGTGGCCCCCGCTCGCCGCAACTAGAGAAAGCTCTCACACAGAAACGAAGACCCAGCACAGCCAAAAATAATAAAATAAACTAAAAAAAAAAACCTCAAAACCACTTAAGGGACTTCCCTGGTGGTGCAGTGGTTAAGAATCTGCCTGCCAAGGCAGGGGACACGGGTTCGATCCCTGATCTGGGGAGATCCCACATGCCGCGGAGCAACTGAGCCCCATGCACCACAACTACTGAGCCTGCGCTCTAGAGCCCACGTGCCACAACTGCTGAAGCCCACGCTCCTAGAGCCCGTGCTCCGCAACAAGAGGAGCCACCGCAATGAGAAGCCCGCGCACCGCAACGAAGAGTAGCCCCTGCTCACCGCAACTAGAGAAAGCCCACACGCAGCAACAAAGACCCAACGCAGCCAAAAATAAAAAATTAATTAATTAATTTTTTAAAAAAACACTTAAAAATATGAAAGCCATTCTTAGTTCCCAGGCCATACAAAGATAGGAAGCAGGCTGACTGACCTGAGAGCCACAGTTTGCTGACCCCTGTTATAGCACTTATATTTCTTATTTGTTTAAGTTTTGTTACTCTGCCTCTTAAATGATGTTTTACTTCTACCTTGACATTTTTCTTAAGTTGTCTACATTTTTTTCAACACTCTGGTAAAGGTATGACCAACGCTAAATAAAAAATGGGAATATAACCTCTTCTTTTCTATTTCTTTATCTTAGTGCTACATTTTCCATTTGAAAATGACATGACTGACCCATTCTATTTTTTATCCACAGGCTTTTTAAAAAATAATGGGTAATTTTGTATTTTTCCTGTTTATTTTCTTCTTGCCAAAGTGTTATACTTGGTGCTTTCTTCTTTCAGACCTAACACTGAATTTTTCATCTTTTCTTTACCTGGTAATAGTTCTAAAATTTAATTCTGGCATTCAAAACAAAAAATGGTAGAGACATCAGAAGAACAAAGTGAATAATATTCAAACAACACAATTGCATGTAAATATTTGTTGTGTGACTAGATAAAATACTTTCTTTACATCAAGATAAACAATATCCATATAATATCAGATCTGCACATACATCATTCTGACTTGAAGGGAAATTCCTAGTTGCTTCTGTGTATTGCACTATTCAGCCCCACAAGATGCTGGAAAGCATAACGTAGTGGAAATAGTACAGGTAGGCTTGCTTTAAATTCCATCTGAGTCTTACTAAGTATATGATATTGGGCAATTTAATTAATTTCTTGGAGCCTAAGTTTCCCTGAAGCATGCAAAATACATAGTCAGTGATGGAAATTCCCATCCACCTTTCTTCCCCTGTAAGCATGATCTTTCATCACATGAAAGTCGCCATGTTAAAAAATTAGGGGAAAAAACAGCCCGTATTTGGTGATGGTGAGGGTGTTTGGTATTAGTTTTAATCTTATGCAGATATGAAGTTAAAAAAAAAAATCTGGCAGTATTCCAAAATGGGACCAATGTACTTTTAAGGTAGTGTACATGATAAATGTCTATACTTTTCATTAATATTTCCTCTGCCTTTATTTTTACTTCTGAAAACTCAGGTTTGACAGTTCTCTGGAAGATCTACCTAAGAGTGGACCTCACCCACCTGCAACTCCTCAGGTTTTACATATTGGTAGCCAAGTAGCCACACTTTCTAAAGTAACTACGTATTCTAGGTAGAGTTTTTTCCTCTTGGTATGTCTGAATTTTAATGCTGGTGGTGAAATTAAAATACTAAAACTGTTTGACTAAAAAGGAAAAAGTGATCATAGATTACAGAACTGACATCACTAATATATAGACAAAGCTTGGCCTCAGCCTTGGAACACTGCTTTACACTGCTTTTATATTTTTAATTTTTTGTTTAGATTCCAAGTTTTAGAGTCAGGAAATCTGTGCCTTTTGTTTATTCACTGTGATTTGGAAAGTCAGCTTCCTTAAGTTTGACATAAGTCTGCTTTACTGAATTAGAGCATTCCCCTCTAAAAAAAGAGTGATAGAGATTATGTGTTCCAGTTGCCCAGATATTCTAAAGGTATTCTGGTTAATTCTTCTTATGAGATTTTGCTGGACTCTGCTGATACTGAGTCTTTTTATATTATTATTTGTGATACAATATGATAAAAGAAATTCATTAGTTTCCTTTTCTTCTTACAGAAGAGGGATAATTTAGCTGATTTATTTTTTTAGCTGACTTTTTTATAGATTTCAGTTTCTCGTCATTATTCACCATTACTTCCCTCAAATAGTAGCCATTGCCTCAAAGATGCAGAGTAATTGAGAAACTCAAAGTTGAGTCATTGATAACTTTATTCTTCCACTTGGCATGACACTCATATTCCCCTGCTCTGCCACTGATAACATCTTTCTTTTCTCTTTCTTAGCCCCCATTCTTTATTTTCCAGCCATTCACAACAGTTAAAACATAGCCATAGAGTTCAGTTAAATTATAGACTTACCAAAAAATTATACTTAAACAATTCTGTGTGTGTGTGTGTGTGTGTGTGTGTGTGTGTGTATGTATTTAATGGCTTGCCACTGTTTTTTAAATTTGTCTTCTAATGGTTTGTAAAATTATAGCCAGTGGAACTAGGAATAATGGATTATCAGATTCTTCTGACAGGGAGAAGAGACGTATGTCAACCCTCACTGTTTTAGACATCTGAGCTCTCATTAGCCTGGGTTGAGTTTGGTACATAATTACTTTGTTTTGGAGGTGGCCATTGTCACCAAATTTTTGGAAAAGGTGATCGTAGTGTAGTGAGGATGTTCATTAAGAAGTTGCGCTCATAAATGAAGGAGACACACGTTTCACCCCATGCATTTTAGACTTTCTTTTTACTTAATAAAAAAGAAATTCTCAAATTCCAATTTGATAACCAGACTTGAAAATCATTACAGTCCTAATGATGGAATGTTAAGTCCTGTCTAGGTGTACGACCTTTTCTAAAAGACTAAAGGAAACTAATTATTATTTTAAGTAATAAGAATTCTGAAGATAAAATTTCATACCAGCATTTTTGAATCTTTACAGGGCTAACTGAAAATAGAAATGCAGAGTGTCAGCAGAGAAGGTGATCTTTTAGTCATATTCACTGTAACTACTGTTTATTTTACGAAGGTGCTTGCCCTCCGCAAATAGTTTTACTCTCAGTATTTTAAAGTTATTTCTTGTCCATATTAATACACATAGCTGCTTTTGAAGAGGCAGCCGGTTGTACCTGCTTCTCTTGAAAACACAGGTCTCGTTAAAATGTGAGGCTCTGGGTGTGTATCGTCTCTAAGGTAATACTCTTTATGTAGAGACTTTTTTGAAAAAATTAACATAACCTTCCTTCTTTCTCTGCTTATGGAAATTCACAGTACATGTTTGGATTTAGTTTCTACTTAGTTGTTGACAAATCAGTCTTCAAATGTGTGTTGTTATACTGATTTCATTTGAAATAGGATTAGAGACAGTGAACTTAAAAACATTCAAAGAAAGTTTGTGTGTTCAGAACATCAGTTTTATGGAGGATTCTGTGTCAGATTTTAATTTCTGAGAGAAATCCTAGCAACAGTAAATAAAGGACCCAAGCTCCTTTTACACTTGTGACATGTCACACCTCTATAAAATCTAAATATTAATAGAGCATGGCTGCTATCTTATCTTTATTATGCTACCTCTTCTCACGTTCCTTTTTGTTCCTCTCCTCTGTTTCTCTTTCTCTACTGATCAATTTCAGCAGCTCCACAAGAAATGTGGCGACAGGTTCTTTGGAAGGGTCTCGAAACTTGTCTGCCTTGTCTTCTCCTGCTAGATATAGCGCTGCCGTTCTGAGCAACGCAGCCGCTACGGTGTCTGCTGTGCTTGCTGCAAAAACCAGGTAGAGCTACGTGTACAATGTGCGTCGCGTGTGAACCCAGCGCTTTTCACTGTCTTACAACTCACCTCCGAGAAAACTTACCCATTTGAAATAGTCACAGCCCTATTATGAGATCTGAATTGTATTGGGGACATTTTTTCTAGGTTGCGGATATATCCCACAGTGTTCATTACTGATTTTTCTTTAAATTATCCTTTTATCTCTTTTCATTACCACCATTTATCTATGATACTTCTCAGTTGTGAGGATTGTTGCATGTTGTGTGCCTTATGACTTTTTATCATTTTTAATCTTCATATCTGAAACAGAATCAAGTATAAATAGGTATATTAAGTTTCTGTTGGTTTTACCTGGTTATGTTTGAGGTTGATCTGAAGCCTAACTATTCTAATATCCCTTTCTCCTATAAAAATAGTAAAACCTTTTTATTGTTGTGGGGTTTTGTTTTTACGTAAGTCATAGTCGTCTTCATAGCTTTAAATGCTTTCCAAAAGATTGCCTTGATCAGTTTTGGTGAAAATTTAATCAATTCTGTGTTAATGAGTAGAATAACATAATAGACTTTTCTCTTCATCCTCTTTCTACTTCTTTGTTCCCTCTGTCTCTGTCCCTATCTCTCTCTTTCTCTGGAAATGTTTCAAATCATAAACTGTAAAAACTGCATACTTTCTGCGCTTGGTAGTGTGATTTATCAACTCAAAACTCTTTCTGAATGCTCGCCAGGCTCTCCAGTCCTGAAAAACATCACTCACTCCTGGATGCATTTTGCATCAGCCCTGTTTCCAAGCCTTTAGCTTTTTCGTATCTCAAGCCCTCGAGGAAATCAACTGGCTCTGTCCATGTTAAGACAACCAGGTACTGGGAGAGCAGATGTCACAAGGGGTGGTTTGCTGTGGAAGGTACTGCTTTCTCTAACACTGAAGCGTCATATTAACAGCCCAGATGAGAAAATCCGAGAGCTGATTTGCGTCCAGTTTTAAATTAACTGTAATTTCAATGCAGTGATAATGCACAAGCATGTTATTTTGTATGATTATTAACTTGCCTTTTAATCCTTTGTGACATCTTTTATTAGCACATTTGATATTTGGTATGAAATTACGAGTAATAGTACAAGTATTTAACTTAGAGTAGAACCCTTTTTTTTTTTTTTTTTAGAACCCTGTTTTTTGTTGCTTGGATGTTGCTATATGAGAAGAGTTAAATGTTTAATAAAACATACCTTTATACCTTTTGAAAAAATGAAAAAGAATAATAAAATAATTGGTTTTGATTGGCTACTATCTTATAGCTCATAGATATGAAGGTTTTATGTGGGCAGACAACTTAATTTTCTCCCTATCTGGGAAATACTGAAACACAAAAATGAATTTTTCTCCTAAACTTAACAATTTTGCTAAAATTATTAGGTATAACATAAAAATAAAAATATCTTAAGTGTTTACTAAAGGTATAATCTTAATGAAATGACTACATTATTTCTGACAGAACATAAAATTAATGACAGAGGGTACAACTATGACTATAATTTGTAAAAGCATGATATGACACAGGCTGCCTGTTGATCATGTGTTTGTGTCCTACCCACTGTTATGGATGTTCTCAATATGCTTAATTACAAGCATACCTCGGAGATATTACGGGTGTGGTTCCAAACCATTGCAATAAGGTAAATAATGCAATAAAGTGAGTCACAAATTTTTTGGTTTCCCAGTACATTTATATAAAAGTTATGTTCACACTATATTGTATTCTGTTAAGTGTGCAATAGCATTATGTCTAAAGTTAATGTATACACCTTAATTTAAAAATATTTTATTGCTGAAAAATGCTAACCATCATCTGAGCCTGCAGTGAGTCTTAATCTTTTTGCAGTAGTAACATCAAAGATCACTGATCACAGATCGCCATAACAAATGTAATAATAATGGAAAATGTTTGAAATACTGTGAGGATTACCAAAATATGGCACAGAGACACAAAGTTAGCAGCAAATGCTTTTGGAAAAATGATGCCAGTAGACTTGCTTGATGCAGGGTTGCCACAAACCTTCAAGTTGTAAAAAAAAAAAAAAAGTTCAGTGTGTGCAAAGCACAGTAAAGTGCAATAAAATGAGGTGTCCCTGTATAATTCTGGATTACTTTTAAGGGAGATGTTTAAACAGGAGGACAAACAGTAAAATGTACAAGAGGTCATTGTACATTTTGCTCTAAGAAAAAATATACCCGAAATTATTTTATATTTGTGGAATTGTGATTGTTAAATGAGCAGAAATATTACATTGTCAGGGCTGTACAAAGACAGGTTACTAACTACCCTTGGAATAAAAGGTTCCTTTGAGAACCTAATGGAATGCTCTAAACATTGATTGACATCAAATGGAGATGGGATGGGGAAAAATGCTGATTATGAGAAAATACCCCCTTTCTCCGTTAGTACCATGCTTATTCAGCTTTTAGCTTTATATTCCAGTAAGTTATTTTGTTCTCCCTGTTTTAACAGAAAAAGAACAACATAAAAATCCTGGCATACCTTGTTTGATTGGAGAATTTTAATGGTTTTCATTTATCATTGTAAAACTGAGGACAGTTTTATAACTTTTTTGTATGTAGTTGTTACATGTCAGGCAATCTGTAAGCAGGAAAATTTACTCTTAAAAGAAATGAATCCTAGATAGTTTTTCCTTCAAGTCAGGTGTCTTATTGTTTAAATAAACTTTCTGTTTTTGAAAAAAAGGTGTGCCTGTACTTATGGACTAACTGAATATTTATCCATGCACCCACTTCCAGAGGAAGTGTTAGTAGTCATTTACATTACTTTTTATTAACAGCAATAGGCACAAACTAGATATGTTTCGATATTTGGGAAAGGAAAACGGTTCTCAACAAGGTAAGCTAGTTGGCATTCTGCAAAGCTGGAGTGCAGGGTTTCCTGAGGAGACCTTGCCACTTCATTGAGAGGAGTACCAAAAGAGCGGTTGGGTTATAACAGTAATCTTTAAAATTATAATAAAGTGTAGTATAATACCAGAATTGTGTCTTTCCATTATAGTATATTTAACATGTTGAATTTTGATACAAAACGTCTAAGTTAAAGAATTTTGCTTAGGAACATACAAAAAATTTTCTTGTAAATAGGATTCTGGAACAAAGGAGACTCATGACTGCTCTATACATCTAGGTCCTTTCATAGAGTTCTGACAGGAGAATTCTGTTGAAATTAAAAGTTGTTTATAATTATGACCTTCCAGAAATACTCCTTTCCTACTACTTCAGAATCTATGTATATCAATTTTTATAAAACTTTAGCTAAAAACTGTGTAGTTTAAACACTGATAATTAAACCTGCAATGTACAGCTGGCTTTTTAAAAAAAATTAAATGTGTAATTAGAATAAAAGTTACCTCGAGATTATTCTTTTAACAGAGATTTTCCTTTGAAAATAGACTTGAAATTTCTGTTCCCAATCTGCAGCTGAAATTGATTTGTTGTAATAGTTAAACAAATGTGGGAAAAGAATGTAAACTCAAGATAAATCAGGTTGCTGACACTGAAAGTTAACTTCCCTTCGTTTTTCTTTTGTCCTCGTTAACTCAGTTTTGAAAAGAAGCCTTTGCTCTCTCAGTATGTTTTTCTCCATTTTCAGTTTTTTAAATATGAAACAGAATCTTTGGTATTCTTTAGATGGAAGTCATATTAATTTAACATTTTATTTCAGTGCTTGTTTATTTGGCAGACTAGTGAAAATAACCATATTTGATTGTTAGCTTCTGTGGTATTAGCCAACAGTATTTATGGATTTGCTCTGATTTCCTCACTAGAATCTTTCAGAAAGCATTTTAATTTTGTTTAGAATTTAGATATACCTTAAACAATTTAAATTTAGAAAAAAATATATATGAGTCATTACTTCAGAAATAAGATACCAATCTAAGTATTCATGACATATTATATTAATAAATTAGTCATCAATTTGAAATATTTTGCTGTTAGTGATTACTGATAACATTTTTTTCCCAAATATAAAATTACATAGCCAGTGGCTTTACTAATTTTTTAATCTTTAGTACACGATACCTAATGTTTATGTATTTTCTTTAAATAGTAGCTAACGTTAAAAATTGGAAAAAAAGACATGGGATTTTTAGAGACCTATACATCATATATTCCAATATGAGATTGTCTAGATAAAACCTAATATTTCATTCTTTTTATGGCTGAGTAATATTCCAATGTGTGTGTGTGTATGTATGTATGTATACACCACATATTTTATCTATTCATCTGTCGATGGACACATAGGTTTCTTCTATGTCTTGGCTATTGTAAATAGTGCTGCTGTGAACATTGGGGTGCACGTATCTTTAGAGTTTTCGTCTTTTCCAGATATATGCCCGGGAGTGGGATTGCTAGATCATATGGTAACTGTTTGTAGGAGCCTCCGTACTGTTCTCCGTATTTACATTCCTACCAACAGTGTAGGAGTGTTCCTAAAAGTAGTATTTTAATCTCATTTCACAAATGAGGAAATTTACCAAGTTTAAGTAACATATCAAGGTCACAATAAATGCACCAACCTCAAATAGTTTATAATGTAGTAGAGGAGACAAGATACATAAAGAAGTTACTATTAATTAAGAAAAACTGTGGCTATTACAAATTGAAATGTAGCTTTATGCCATGCAGTTAATATCTGCCATGCACTGAAGCAAGGAGTGTCTTTACTTCTAGAAGATTGAGTGATTAAATAAAATATGTTAATTGCTTAGCACAGTACACAATGCATGATGGGTATTATTGTGCTACTACTCCTATTGCTAATTATGGGTAAGATTTGGACAGGTGCAGAGGGAGAGTGGGGGGAGCACCTTCCATGTAGAGCCTGGAAAAGATGTAGAGTTGTGGACAGAGAGGAGCTATGGCAAGAATATAGTTTGTGTAGCAAAGTGGTAGGAGATACGACTGAACAGATAGATTGTAGCTCTATCTTAGAAGGCTTCAAATGTCAGGCTGACGTGTAACTTAGTCCTCCACTCTCTAAATGGTTAGATCTGGTCTACAGCATCTCCACCTTTTGTTAAGTGCCTTCTGGAAACAAACCTCTCATGGAAAGTGTTGTTTCCTTTGGATGATTTTTCATATTAGGAAGTACTTACTTTTATTGAACCTAGTCTATCTCACCATAGATTCGACTCAACCTTCAGCAAACAGAGCGTAGCAATATAGAGTGAATCCACATGTCAGATATTTGAGCATTAGTCTTATACTTCTTCTGAGTTTCTTTCATACCATGGGCCAATTAACCAGTTCCCTCAACCTAACTTCACCAGGCTTGGCATTGATTTCCTGTTGTCCTGGTCACTTTCTTCTAAGTAAGTTGGCAACTCTCCTGTAATTAAATGTTAACTGTTTCAGGTTATTACACATTAAATGATGATTTGGGTTTTATTATTATTTTCAGATTATGTGTTTCATCTGTAAATTCTAGTATTGCTTGGTCATAAATTCTCTTTTCAGAATTGTGGCTATATGGATTATTAGTTGTTTTTTTTTTTTTTCAAATCCTCATGAGTAATTAACCCTAGAATTAAAATGGTCTATACTTCTCTATTACTTTCAAAAATAATTTGTTTGTAATGTGTAAAAATATTGAAAATAAGTCTTTATTATTTGAATACATTAATTATCTTTTTCATATGTTAAGCTCATATTCTGTATCCTAGAGTATGGTTAAGTACTTTGTACATAAATATCTTAATTAAGTCCCTGGAATTCTTATGAGCAAAGCATTATCCCCATTTAAAGTTTAGGTAACTGAGGCTTAGAGAAGTAAAATGATCTGTCCCTCACAAATCTTTTATAAGGACTAACCAAAACATTTAAACCCTGTTTCTATTAATATTATTTAGTGTGTCATCATTACTGATAATTGTGTTCAGCACTCCCATTAAGTAAGCCGTCTTTCACTTTTTATTTATGATAAAAATTATTAAAGTGCTTAATTTTTTCATAGTATAGTATGTTTCAACATCATCAGATGTGAGTTTTTCATTAAACTGATTAGAAATGTTGGAAGAAGGTGATGTCTCTACTACACCTGAATTTGAGAGGACAGTAATAGGGAACAATATTTCAAGAAAGTTAAAATAGCTCTAATATAATTTTTCAGAACTATTTAGTGTCAGAGGTGCCCAGAACCCACCCCAAGGTGTGATGACTCACTAGAGGACTTGACAGAACTTAGTCCATCGTAGTACTCCTGACTGAGAGTTATTACGGTGAAAGAATACAAAGCAGAATCAGCAAGGAGAAAGGTGCATAGGACCAAGTCCAGAAGAAAGGAGGCTCAAGTTTCCAAAAGTCCTCTCCCAGTGAGGTCATACAGGATGTGTGGATTCCTAGAGCAGTGAGTTATGAGAAGACGTGCAAAGTGTTCTCTACCAGAGAAGCTCTCTAGAAACTAAGTACCTAAGACATATTTAATTGGGGCTTGTCATGTAGGCACGTTGTGCCTTGTTCATACCAAAACGCCAGACTCTCAGAAGGAAAGCAGGTGTTTAGCATAAACCACATTGTTGATATAGTTTAGGCACAATGAGCCACTGTTTATCTTTTGGAGAGACTTTTATATGACCGTAGGGAACTATTTACCAGCCAAGTTGCCAAAAGCCAGTCAAAGGGCAACCTTGCAGCAGGCCTTCCTGCAGCCTCAGGCCTGCTCTGTTAGGTGTTACCCAGGCTTAAAGAGGCATTGGGAAAATTAGGTAATCTGGGTCATTTGGTAGTAGAGTGGGCATGATTGCATTTGAAATTGCCTTGAAATTTCAACCTGACAGTATAATTAAGGGTATTTATTTTACTAAAGTCATTTATATAGTATCCTGTCGTTATTGATCTATTCCTCTATAGCTGTTGATTTCAGGTATTGAAGGAACTGAGTTTCTGTGCATGGAATTTGTAGCAAGCGGAAGCTAAATTTCTCTTGAAAAGTTAGTAGGATGTATGTATTATTGTTGTTACTATTATTATACTTCACTTGAGAGAAACTTACAGTATTGCATCATTCCAAAGAGCGTATTTTATTATTTGAACTACCTAAAATTATTTTTTTGAAATGATGATATATAAGTATAAATAACAAATGACTGGGATAATAAAAGCCATATGATCTTCTAAATCAAACTGGAACCACCTGTTTCACCTGTTAAGCAAATAGCTCAGATTGAAAGAAGACAATGGCAGACTTGTTTCTTGTTTTCCTGTAATCCTGAACACAGAACACTGGATGTTGCGTTAGGCGGTGGATGTTGTCTTTTGTTCACCACTGTGCAACACAATGTCTGGAACATAGTAGGTGCTTAAGTATTTATTGCATGAATGAGTGACAGAGTGTGTGAGTGAAAAGAGTGACTGGTAAGACGTCAGGGAAACTTGGTTCATAAAATACTAGAAGGATGTGGAAAAGAGGAAAACAGCATCTGTGCCATTTCATAAAAATTATCAGGGAGTCTCCAGTAATTAATTGTTTTAATCTAGATGACCCTTCTGAAACGTTGAGATAGAGGAAATCAGCTTCTTATTTAAAAGGATTGGCTGTATAAGTTTTTCAGTGCCGAATTTCTCATGGTAGAACTTTTTAAAGAGAATTTCCAAAGCATTGAAAGAACTGCAGTCTGACTCCTTTCCTTCCCTTTTTCTTTTTTTCTGTTTTAAAAAAAGGCAGCCCCTCAGTCATGGTATTAGAGTTTTTCTTTTTAAAATAACAGTTAATTAATTAGTTTTTTTTAACATCTTTATTGGAGTATAATTGCTTTACAATGGTGTGTTAGTTTCTGCTTTATAACAAAGTGAATCAGTTGTACATATACATATATCCCCATATCTCTTCCCACGTGCGTCTCCCTCCCTCCCACCCTCCCTATCCCACCCCTCTAGGTCACAAAGCACCGAGCTGACCTCCCTGTGCTATGCGGCTGCTTTCCTCTAGCTAGCTATTTTACATTTGGTAGTGTATATATGTATTTTTGTTTTCCTTAGAGATTTAATAAATTGAGGAAAGAACGAATCATTGCTGAGTCAGATCGCTACCGCGTCACCAAAAATGCTTCCTTCTTTTCTCTGCAGCAGCGCCCAGGAGCCCTCCCAGCCGCCGGCCGCCTCCGCAGCTGCAGCCGGGAGCACGCCCGAGGGGCCGGGAAGCCCAGGCTCGGCCAGACCAGGGGTGGCCGGGCTCACCACTGCTGCCGCCTTCAAGCCTCTAGGGTCCACCGGCGGCATCAAGTCACCAAGCTGGCAACGGCCCAACCAAGCAGGTACTACGCCCAAGAAATCTCTTGCTTTTTGCATTTAAGTGTAATTATGAAAATGTGTTCTGGGATATATGATAGAATTCACTGGTGAAACCCATTCTCAACTAAGATTTACAAAGGACTGGGAAGAGTAGGTACAGCTATTTTCCTCTCTGAAGTGTCTCATAAACATTCTCTGTGTGTGTTTGACACAATTGCCACTTGCTATTTATAATTATAGAATTGAGAGCGTTTCCTGGTTTCCTAGATTACCCAGGAGGCATGGGGTCAATTGTAAATTTGGGGTCTTATTAACAAACCATGTTGTTGGAAGGTTAGCCTTGGAAATACAGCATTTTAGTTTTGATCATGTATACAAAATAACAACAGAAGCACTTGTTGCCGTCAAACAATTATTGAAGAAAGGTCTTTCACTTCCTGTCCTTGGGCTCCATCTGGAAACCTGAGTTTTCATTCACTTCTACAGATAAATAGCTTTAAATGAAGTCACTTAACCTTGACCCTCAGTTTTCTTTTCTTTTTTTTTTTTCATTTATTTTATTTATTTATTTTTGGCTGTGTGGGGTCTTCATTGCTGCGCGCATGGGCTTTGTCTAGTTACGGTGAGCGGGGGCTACTCTTCATGGCGGTGCACAGGCTTCTCACTGCCGTGGCTTCTCTTGTTGTGGAGCATGGGCTCTAGGCGTGAGGGCTTCAGTAGTTGTGGCTCGCAGGCTCAGTAGTTTTGGCGCACGGGCTGAGTTGCTCCGCAGCATGTGGGATCTTCCCGGACCAGGGATCAAATCTGTGTCCCCTGCATTGGCAGGAGGATTCTTAACCACTGCGCCACCAGGGAAGCCCGACCCTCAGTTTTCTGATCTGCAAAATGGAAGGAGACTAAATGCTTCTCCCAACATGAATGAAGGTTATGGTTATAGGACGAAAGTACCTCTCCTAAGAGGAAGACGGGGCTATACTTAAATGTCGCTGATCCCACCCTTAGTCTTACCTCTTTACACTCTCCCTGAATGATCTCTCACCCAGGTTCCTTTTACTACCCGGCCACTGATAATTTACAGTCCTCTCTCTCCTGATCTCCGTACCCTCAGACTTGTTGACCTCCTTACTGTTTCCAGGTGGCACCTCAAATGCAGTGTGCCTGAAAATATCATACCTGTCTCTGGAGATGTCACAGTCACCCAGGCGCCAAAGCTAGAATGGAAGCTTGAGAGTCCCGCCTCCACCCCCATGTTCTCACAGTAACTAATACCTAACGATTCCACATCTTAGTATTTCTCAAATTTCTTTTCTCCTCTTTGTGGTCACAGCCATTGGCTTGGTTCGGGCCCTGGTCTTTACAAACAGCTCCTAACTAATTTCCCCATCTCCTTCTCAGCCTGTCAGTCTGTCCTCCTTACTGCAAGTGACCTTCTGAAGCTCTCACTTGCCCGTGTCACTCTCCTGCTTCAAGTGCTGGCCTGTTTCCCCCTCCTTCACTAATCATTAAGACCTTTTCCACTCTGACCCCTGCTAACTTTTCAAGCTCGTTTCCTGCTGCTCCCAATTTATTATCTGCGCTGTGGTTTTAGTAGAGTAGCTTCAGTTACTGAGACATGCCGTGCTACCCCGCTTGTGAAAGTCCTGGTTCCTCTGCGAAGAAGGGACTTCTTTAACCTAATCCCCTATGTATTTCTAGTCTTCCCTCATCAGTTTTGGGATGAGTATTGATTGACTACACAAGGGGCTGCTTTGAAAAATATGATAGCTTTAAAAATAGGTCTTTTTTTTTTTAAATTTTTAAATTTTGCTTATTTTTGGCTGCATTGGGTCTTTGTTGCTGCGCCCGGGCAGCGAGTGGGGCTACTCTTCATTGCGGTGCGCGGGCTTCTCATTGCAGTGGCTTCTCTTGTTGCAGAGCACGGGCTCTAGGCGCACGGGCTTCAGTAGTTGCAGCACGTGGGCTCAGTAGTTGTGGCTCACGGGCTTAGTTGCTCTGCGGCATGTGAGATCTTCCCGGACCAGGGATCGAACCCGTGTCCCCTGCATTGGCGGGTGGATTCTTAACCACTGTGCCACCAGGGAAGCCCGGTCATTTATTATTTAAGAACATTTTTTTTAACAGTTCACGAGAGTGGAAAAAGTGAACTTGTAATTAATTAGGAATCCATCTTTGTATTTTCCATAGCATTTAAATACATTAACACTAACTTCACTTATTGTAAATTATCTTTAAGAAATCATGAATTTTTTATATAGTTAAAATTTATTTCATAGTGTCATTTTGTGTATTCTTGAATTACCATTACTAATTTTGCAAAGAAGCTCAAAGCTTTGTGCTGTGGGAGAAAGAGGAAAGCTACTGTATATGATCTAGACTATTTTAAAGAAAAGGCTATTTTATTACTTTTGAAAACTTAAACTATTTAGGCTAATATCATTAGCCTCTGAAATTTCTGGACTATTAATTGACTTAGCAAGACCTGTCCTCTTGGAAAAAATGCTGACACCTTAGCCCCACACATTTTTAATTATTTCCATTTACTTAAAGCTTATCTATGTCGATGGAGAGTTGCTGTAATTATTTTGTATGTGATTAGAATACTGAAAGCAACTTTCATAAAAAAATTTTTGGTATGATAATTGGAAGGGAACAGGAGAATGTTTCCTAAAAGAGCAAGGAAAAGGCTAAATTTCAGAGGTAGAAACTGAAGGGAGGCTACCAAGTATATGTACTGTGAAGGGCAGAAAGTATATGTAGTGCCTTTGGAAATTCAGAAACTATGGACAGAAGACCACTCTGCCTATTACTAGAGTAAAAAGAAAAAAATTCCAGTTGACGTGGAACTCCTGGAGGATACACTACAGCAAAATTACCACAAGAGGGCGATCGAATCCTTCTTTCTCTCAGTCTAATTTAATAATCAAAGCAGGCAACTAACTATAATCATGATTCACATGGTTAGTATTTAAAATATTAATCTTTTTACAGAAGGTATAGCTGAATCTAATTTGAGCAAAACTATAACAGGATAGAAAATTATACATTATATAACGTAAAGCATTAATTATTATTGAAAGAAAATGTTTTGCCATTGTGAAGTCTTAGTTGAATTACATCATGATGCTTAGCTCAAATCAGAAAATATTTGCAGAACTCCTGCTGTTTATCTTGCTCTGGGTGCTACAAACTGGCACTTAGTTTATGTTATGTAAAACTTACTTATTTTATGCTATTTTGTAAAAATTGTAAAATAAATACAAAATTCCCAGTCACTCAAGTTCTTTTATTCTACTCTACCTAACAGTATACCATATTTCAAAAAAACCCAAAACAAAACAACACTCCAGAATCTACTTAGTCTTTGATAAATAGTTTCAAGGGCTTCCTAATGCAAATGGGAAAAGTTCTTTTGATTCAGAAGGTGGTAACTGTCACATGATGGGTTCTTATGTTCTTCACAACTCACCCGTGAAAAGGACAGTTCCAACCAAAGGGTGCAAAAGCTACAAAGGCAAGTCACTGCACTAGTGTGGACTCAGATGAAGTGCTAAGCAGGTGGCATTGCTTCTCTCACATTGAGAACTTAAGGTGTCTTTCTCTTGGTAATTCACAGCTGTGCTCTAGTGTGGGTAAAGAAGGAGGGAAAAAAAAGATTTTTTATTCCCCTTACCCTCATACCGTCACCCAAGAGTGCCTATCGCTAATGATGTCATTTTATTTTATTTATTTATTTTTAAGGCATTTCTTTCTTTGTTAAAATTTATTTATTTAATTTATTTATTTTGGGCTGTGTTGTGTCTTCGTTGCTGCCTGCGGGCTTTCTCTAGTTGTGGCGAGCGGGGGCTTCTCTTGTTGTGGAGCGCAGGCTCGAGGCGTGCGGGCTTCAGTAGTTGCAGCACATGGGCTCCGTAGTTGTGGCGCAAGGCTTAGTTGCTCCGCGGCATGTGGGATCTTCCCAGATCCAGGGATCGAACCCGTGTCCCCTGCATTGGCAGGCGGATTCTCAACCACTGTGCCACCAGGGGAAGCCCCACTAATAATGTCATTTTAAAGTAATTCCTACAGTTGAGTGGGAAGGATGGGATTAGAATCACTAAAATGCAGTCTGTGGCCTGCTTAGTTGATTATGAAACAGTTTAATGGATCATAACCAGTATTTTCATTAAAAAATGAAATTGAATAGAAAATATGAGAATATTCTACTGTATGAAGTATCTTAAGGGTAGGTATCATGTTATGAAAATGTGGCTTTAGATTATATATATGTATATAAGTGTATATCTATACACACGTACAAACATATATTTTAGATCAGCAGGTAAAATGAACATCAGGTAAAGTGTGTTTCTTATTGTTTTTTATAGTTAGGAAAAAGTTTGAAAGTCACTTACTTAAGTAAGTATTTTAGTCATACTTTTGTGTATTTGGGATGATTAATTTAGTTTTGAAATGCTAACAGAAAAAAAAAAAAAAGACTGCATTGAAGGGGCTAATTGAAATTTCAAGACCTACTAGTGTATTCTGAACCTGTCAAGGTTTCTATTACCTCCACTGAAATTCTGACTTTAATTAAATCTTAGACCATTTCACTTGTGGTGTACTATAACCTGTGTATCCAGAAGTCTTTCAAGAAGACAGTAACGTAATACCAGTTGGTAAATAGGAACTAGGTGTGTATGTAACAGCATTATGGTTTAGACTGGATCCTTTTGTTTTTCTCGGGCATATAGTTTTCATGTACACCACCACACATGCACAAGCTTGCCAGTGAGTGACAAAGAGAGAAATATTTTAAGATGTAAAGTGTTAAAAAGTTCAAAGTCTACATGAAAGTAGCAAGATACAAAAGAAGTGAGAATCCATGCTTGAGTTTTTAAGTAAGCTAGCAATACTACTGCCTACTTGCCCTGTGTTTTGGTAATACGTCCATAATTCAGATGCAGTAGTCCCTTTAGAAGTGTTTACTTGTTTACTTGATCTAGAAAAATACATAAAAGGTGAGATTCTTCTTGATATTTTTCAGAATTGAGGATTTGTACTTTTTTATACTAATATTTTAATTCACTATATTTGTATGTCTAATAGGTTTTTTAATACTCAAAACCTTCATATTATATACAATAAGTGGTTAGATAGATATTCTTAAAAAGTTCATAAATTTAATCATATAAGTTTAAAAATATGTTCCTGTGTTTATGTAGGTGCCCTAATTTGCTATGTAATATTTTTTTTAGATTCTGTTTAGGTTATAGGTACCAGGTTAGGTAAATTTAATTCATTTGACACAAGTATATATATAAAATATTACTATCTTAACAAATATAGTCAGATGTTTTTTCACAAATCCAGTCTTAAAGTTCTGAAGGACTATATGTTTGATGCACATCAGTTTTCTAACTTTAGTTTAATTATATAAACTAAATGAGAATGACCAATTCATTAGAGTATAAGCAGTGCTTTGCTAGATCAGGCCTACTGTTTTTTTTTTTTTTTCATTTTTATTTTTATTTTTTTAACCTTTTATTTATTTTTATTTATTTATTTTTTATTTTTTTTAACATGTTTATTGGAGTATAATTGCTTTACAATGGTGTGTTTTTCTGCTTTATAACAAAGTGAATCAGCTATACATATACATATATCCCCATATCTCTTCCCTCTTGCATCTCCCTCCCTCCCACCCTCCCTATCCCACCCCTCTAGGTGGTCACAAAGCACTGAGCTGATCTCCCTGTGCTATGCGGCTGCTTCCCACTAGCTTTGTATTTTACATGTGGTAGTGTATATATGTCCATGCCACTCTCTCACTTTGTCACATCTTACCCTTCCCCCTCCCCGAGTCCTCAAGTCCATTCTGTAGTAGGTCTGCGTCTCTATTCCCATCCTGCCCCAGGTTCTTCATGACCTTTTTTTTTTTTTTACATTGCTTATACATGTGTTAGCATGCAGTATTTATTTTTCTCTTTCTGACTTACTTCACTCTGTATGACAGACTCTAGGTCCATCCACCTCACCACAAATAACTCAATTTCGTTTCTTTTTATGGCTGAGTAATATTCCATTGTATATATGTGCCACATCTTCTTTATCCATCCATCTGTCGATGGACACTTACGTTGCTTCCATGTCCTGGCTATTGTAAATAGAGCTGCAATGAACATTGTGGTACAAGACTCTTTTTGTTTTTTTTGTTTTTTTTTTTTTTATAAATTTATTTATTTATTTTTTGGCTGCATTGGGTCTTCTTTGCTGTGCGCGGGCTTTCTCTAGTTGCATTGAGCGGGGGCTACTCTTTGTTGCGGTGCGCTGGCTTGTCATTGCAGTGGCTTCTCTTGTGGAGCACAGGCTCTTGGCGTGCGGGCTTCAGTAGTTGTGGCACGTGGGCTCAGTAGTTGTGGCTCGCAGGCTCTAGAGCGCAGGCTCAGTAGTTGTGGCACACGGACTTAGTTGCTCCGCGGCACGTGGGATCTTCCCGGACCAGGGCTCGAACCCGTGTCCCCTGCATTGGCAGGCGGATTCTTAACCACTGCGCCACCAGGGAACTCCCACAAGACTCTTTTTGAATTATGGTTTTCTGAGGGTATATGCCCAATAGTGGGAGTGCTGGGTCATGTGGTAGTTCTATTTTTAATTTTTAAGGAACCTCCTTAATGTTCTCCATAGTGGCTGTATCAATTTACACTCCCACCAACAGTGTATGAGGGTTCCCTTTTCTCCACACCCTTTCCAGCATTTATTGTTTGTAGATTTTTTGATGATGGCCATTCTGACCGGTGTGAGTTGATATCTCATTGTAGTTTTGATTTGCATTTCTCTAATGATTAATGATGTTGAGCATTCTTTCATGTGTTTGTTGGCAATCTGCATATCTTCTTCGGAGAAATGTCTGTTTAGGTCTTCTGCCCTTTTTTGGATTGGGTTGTTTGTTTTTTTGATATTGAGCTGCATGAGTTGCTTGTATGTTTTGGAGATTAATCCTTTGTCAGTTGCTTCATTTGCAAATATTTTCTCCCATTCTGAGGGTTGTCTTTTCGTCTTGTTTATGGTTTCCTTTGCTGTGCAAAAGCTTTTAAGTTTCATTGGGTCCCATTTGTTTGTTTGTTTATTTATTTATTTATTAACATCTTTATTAGAGTATAATTGCTTTACAATGGTGTGTCAGTTTCTGCTTTATAACAAAGTGAATCGGTTATACATATACATATGTTCCCATATCTCTTCCCTCTTGCATCTCCCTCCCTCCCACCCTTCCTATCCCACCCCTCTAGGTGGTCACAAAGCACCGAGCTGATCTCCCTGTGCTATGCGGCTGCTTCCCACTAGCTATCTGTTTTACATCTGGTAGTGTATATATGTCCATGCCACTCTCTCACTTTGTTCCAACTTACCCTTCCCCCTCCCCGTATCCTCAAGTCCATTCTGTAGTAGGTCTGCATCTTTTTTCCCGTCTTGCCCCTAGGTTCTTCTGACCATTTTCTTTCCTTTTTTTTTAGATTCCATATATATGTGTTAGCATACAGTATTTGTTTTTCTCTTTCTGACTTACTTCACTCTGTATGACAGTCTCTAGGTCCATCCACCTCACTACAAATAACTCAATTTTGTTTCTTTTTATCGCTGAGTAATATTCCATTCTTTATATGTGCCACATCTTCTTTACCTATTCATCTTTCAGTGGACACTTAGGTTGCTTCCATGTCCTGGCTATTGTAAATAGAGCTGCAATGAACATTGTGGTATGTGACTCTTTTTGAATTATGGTTTTCTCAGGGTATATGCCCCTTAGTGCGATTACTGGGTTGTATGGTAGTTCTATTTTTAGTTTTTTAAGGAACCTCCATACTGTTTTGCATAGTGGCTGTATCAATTTACATTCCCACCAACAGTGTAAGAGGGTTCCCTTTTCTCCACACCCTCTCCAGCATTTACTGTTTGTAGATTTTTTGATGATGGCCATTCTGACCGGTGTGAGATGATATCTCATTGTAGTTTTGATTTGCATTTCTCTAATGATTAATGATGTTGAGCATTCTTTCATGTGTTTGTTGGCA